>NW_023277142.1:80527-124126 GCF_003668045.3 Cricetulus griseus | reverse complement strand
GCAAACCTCCACAGGTACAAAAGTATTGAAATAACCCCCTGTATCTTATCAGACCACCATGCATTAAAGCTAGAATTCAACAGCAATACGAATTGCAGAAAACCTACATTTACGTGGAAAATGAATAACTCCCAATTGCACCATTCCTTGGTTGAGGAAGAAATAAAAAAAGAAATCAAAGACTTTCTAGAATTTAATGAGAATGTAGACACAACATACCCGAACTTATGGGACACCCTGAAAGCAGTAAGTGCTCACATGAAGAAACTGGAGGAAAGTCACATTAGAGAATTGACAGAACAACTGAAAGCTTTAGAGCAAGAGGAAGCAAACACACCTAGGAGGAGTAGACGCCAGGAAATAATCAACCTGAGAGCCGAAATCAACAAAGTAGAAACTAGGAAAACAGTAGAAAGAATCAATGAAACAAAGAGTTGGTTCTTTGAGAAGATCAACAAGATAGACAAGCCTCTAGCCAAACTAACCAAAAGGCAGAGAGAGAGCATGCTAATTAACAAAATCAGAAATGAAAAGGGAGACATAACAACGGACACTGAGGAAATCCAGAGAATCTTTAGGTCATACTTTGAAAACCTGTATTCCACAAAATTGGAAAACCTAAAGGAAATGGACAACTTTCTGGATAAATATCACTTACCAAAATTAAATCAAGATCAGATAGACAGTTTAAATCGAACTATAACCCCTAATGAGATAGAAGCAGTAATCAAAAGCCTCCCAACCAAAAAAAGCCCAGGGCCAGATGGCTTCACTGCAGAATTCTACCAGAAATTCAAACAAGAGCTAATTCCAGTACTCCTCAAACTGTTCCACACAATAGAAGCAGATGGGATATTGCCAAACTCTTTCTATGAGGCTACAATCACTTTGATACCCAAGCCACACAAAGATATGACTAAGAAAGAGAACTACAGACCGATATCCCTCATGAACATCGAAAAATACTAAAATATTGGCAGACCGAATATCTCTCATGAACATTGATGCTAAAATCATCCACCAAGAACATATCATAAAAATCATCCACCACGATCAAGTAAGCTTCATCCCAGGGATGCAAGGATGGTTCAACATACGAAAAACCATTAATGTAATCCACCATATAAACAAACTGAAAAAGAAAAAACCACATGATCATCTCACTAGATGCTGAAAAAGCCTTTGACAAAATCCAACATCCCTTCATGATAAAGATCTTGGAGAGAAAAGGAATAACAGGAACATATCTAAACATGATAAAAGCAATATATAGCAAACCAATCAGCGGCAACTAATCCAAAAGTGAAAATGGAGAGAAACTCAAAGCGTTTCCTCTAAAGTCAGGAACAAGACAAGGCTGTCCACTCTCTCCATATCTCTTCAATATTGTACTTGAAGTTCTGGCTATAGCAATAAGACAAGAACAGGGGATCAAAGGGATACAAATTGGAAAGGATGAAGTCAAACTTTCACTATTTGCAGACGACATGATAGTCTACATTAGTGACCCGAAAAACTCTACCAGGGAACTCCTACAGCTGATAAACACCTTCAGCAAGGTAGCAGGATACAAAATTAACTCAAAAAAATCAGTAGCCCTACTATATACAGATGATAAATCCAATGAGAAAGAAATCAGGGAAACATCACCTTTCACAATATCCACAAGCAACATAAAATACCTGGGGGTAACACTAACCAAAAAAGTGAAAGACCTGTACAATAAGAACTTTGAGACTTTAAAGAAAGAAATTAAAGAAGATACCAGAAAATGGAAAGATCTCCCATGCTCATGGATAGGTAGAATTAACATAGTAAAAATGTCCCAAAAATGGCTCCCAATAGGTAGAATTAACATAGTAAAAATGGCAATCCTGCCAAAAGCAATCTACAGATTCAATGCAATCCCCATCAAAATCCCAACACAGTTTTTCACAGACATTGAAAGAACAATACTCAACTTTATATGGAAAAATAAAAAGCCCAGGATAGCCAAAACAACTCTTTACAATAAAGGATCTTCTGGAGGCATCACCATCCCCGACTTCAAGCTCTACTATAGAGCCATAGTTCTGAAAACAGCTTGGTATTGGCACAAAAATAGACTGATAGACCAATGGAATCGAATTGAAAACCCTGATATCGACCCACGCACCTATGGATACCTTATTTTTGACAAAGGTGCTAAATCTATACAATGGAAAAAAGACAGCATCTTCAACAAATGGTGCTGGTACAATTGGATTCGGACATGCAGAAAATTACAGATAGATCCATACCTGTCACCATGCACAAAACTTAAGTGCAAATGGATCAAAGATCTCAGCATAAATCCAACCACACTGAATCTTCTAGAAGAGAAAGTGGGAACTACCCTTGAACAAATTGGCACAGGAGACCACTTCCTGAACATTACGCCAGAAGCACAGACATTGAGGTCTGCAATTAATAAATGGGACCTCCTGAAACTGAGAAGCTTCTGCAAGGCAAAGGAAACAGTCAGTAGGATAAAACGACCACCCACAGAATGGGAAAAGATCTTCACCGATCCCACATCTGACAGAGGACTGATTTCCAAAATATATAAGGAGCTCAAGAAGCTAGCCACCAAAACACCAAACAACGAAATTAAAAAGTGGGGTGCAGAACTAAATAGGGAATTCTCAACAGAGGAATCTGAAATGGCTGAAAGACACTTAAAAAAGTGCTCAAAATCATTGGCCATCAGAGAAATGCAACTCAAAACAACTCTGAGATACCATCTCACGCCTGTCAGAATGGCTAAAATAAAAAACACCAATGACAATCTATGCTGGAGAGGATGTGGAGAAAAAGGAACACTCCTCCATTGCTGGTGGGAGTGCGATCTTGTAAGACCACTCTGGAAATCAGTATGGCGGTTGCTCAGAAAAATGGGAATCAGTGTACCTCAAGATCCAGCCATTCCTCTCTTGGGTATATACCCAAATAGGGCATGTACTTACAACAAGGACATATGTTCAACCATGTTCATAGCAGCATTGTTTGTAATAGCCAGAACCTGGAAACAACCTAGATGCCCCTCTATTGAAGAATGGATTGAGAAAATGTGGTACATTTATACAATGGAGTACTACTCAGCAGAAAAAAGCAATGGAATCTTGAAATTCGCAGGCAAATGGATGGAACTAGAGGAAACCATCCTGAGTGAGGTAACCCAGTCACAAAAAGACAAGCAAGGTATGTACTCACTGATATATGAATTTTAGACATAGAACAAAAGACTACCAGTATATAATGCTCTTCACCAAAGAAACTAGGAAACATGAAGGACTCTAAGGGTTAAATGGTCCCCAGGAATGGAAATGGCATGAACTCCCGAACTAATTGGGGGCATGAGGGTGGGGGGGGAAGGAGCTGCTACAATAAGAGCAAGAGAAGAGGAGAAGAGGAGAGGAAATGGAGGGGCAGAAACATTGAGTTGGGGGAAGAATAGAGGAAAGAGAGCAAGATGAGAGAAACGATATCAGAGGGAGCCACTGTAGGCCCGAGAAGGGATCAGGAACCAGGGAGATCTCCAGAGACCTACAAGGATGACACGATCTGACAATCCAGGCAATGGTGGAGAGGATAACCTAAAAACCCTCCCCCTAAAATGAGATTGATGACTTCTCTTTATGCCATCCTAGAGCCCTCACCCAGTGGCTGATGGAAACAGAGACAGACATCCACAGATATACAATGAGCCGAAATCGGGAATTTAGTTGAAGAGAGGGAGGAATGAAGAACGAAGGGGTCTGTACTAGGATGGAGAAACCCACAGGAACTGTTGGCCTGAACAAGGGAGAGCACATCGACCCCAGATGCTGTCCAGGAGGCCTGTACAAGACTGATCCAGACCCCAGAACATAGATGTCAATAAGGAGGCCTCTGCACTCCAGGGAGCCTCTGGTAGTGGATTAGTATTTTTCCCTGGTGCAAAAAGGGACTTTGAGAGCCCATCCCATATGAAGGGTTACACTCTGGCCCTGGACACATGGGGAAGGGCCCAGGATCAGCATAGGAAGACTTGGTGGACTTTGCTGAGCTCCCGTTGAGGGCCCTACCCTGCCTGGGGAGTAGTGGGTGGATGGGGTTGGGGGGATGGGCTGGGGGTGGGGGAGAAAGTTTGGGGGTGAGGGGAGGGAGAGGGAGAAGGGACTTGAAATAAGCTTGTTCCCTAACTAGAACTAATAAAATAAAATAAAAATAATAATAATAATAAAAAAAAGAACGATTCCAAAAAACTAGTTTTGTGTATGTCGTTGTATCCGGACTTTCGAACTACAAGAGAGTTAGTGCATACTTATGTATGATTCCATATACCTAGTTTCCTGTATTTCGTTGTATCCGGACTTTAGAATACAACAGAGTTTTGGGTTAGGAATGATTCCATAGATCTAGTTTTGTGTATTTCTTTGTATCTGGACTTTGAACTACAACAGAGTTATTACCTAGTTATGAACGATTCCATAAACTTAGTTTTGTGTATTCCGTTGTATCTGGACTTTGGAACTAAAACACAGTTAGTGCATACTTATGTATGATTCCATAAACCTAGTTTCCTGTGTTTCGCTGTATCCAGACTTTGGAATACAACAGAGTATTGGGTTGTTAGGAACGATTCCGTAATCCTAGTTTTGTGTAGTTCGTTGTATCTTGACTTTGAACTACAACAGAGGTAGTGCGTAGTAATAAACGATTCCATAAACCAAGTTTCCTGTGTTTCGTTGTATCCGGACATTGGAAGTAATACACAGTTAGTGCATACTTATGTATGATTCCATAAACCTAGTTTCCTGTATTTCATTGTATCCGGACATTGGAACTAAAACACAGTTAGTGCATAGTTATGTATGATTCCATAAACCTAGTTTTCTGTATTTCATTGTATCCGGACATTGGAACTAAAACACAGTTAGTGCATAGTTATGTATGATTCCATAAACCTAGTTTCCTGTATTTCGTTGTATCCGGACTTTGAAATACAACAGAGTTTTAGGTTGTTAGAAACGATTCCATAAACCTAGTTTCGTGTATTTCGTTGTATCTGGACTTTGGAATAGAACAGAGTTTGGTTTGTTAGGAAAGATTCCATAAACATAGTTTTGTGTATTTCGTTGTATCTGGACTTTGGAACTAAAACAAGTTAGTGCATACATATGTATGATTCCATAAACCTAGTTTCCTGTATTTCGTTGTATCCGGACTTTGGAATACAACAGAGTATTGTGTTGTTAAGAATGATTCCATAAACCTAGTTTTGTGTATTTCGTTGTATCTTGATTTTGGAACTACAATAGAGTTTTGGGTTTTTAGGAATGATTCCATAAACCTAGTGTTGTGTATTTCGTTGTAATCAGATTTGGAACAAAAACACAATTAGTGCTTATTTATGTATGATTCCATAAACTTAGTTTCCTGTATTTCGTTGTATCTGGACTTTGGAATACAACAGAGTTTTGGATTGTTAGGAACGATTCCATAAACATAGTTTTGTGTATTTCATTGTATCCGGACTTTGGAACTAAAACACAGTTAGTGCATACTTGTGTATTATTCCATAAACCTAGTTTCCTGTATATCATTGTATCCGGACTTTGGAATACAACAGAGTTTTGTTTTTTAGGAACGATTCCATAAACCTAGTTTCCTGTATATCATTGTATCCGGACTTTGGAACTAAAACACAGTTAGTGCATACTTATGTATGAATCCATAAAGCTAGTTTCCTTTATTTCGCTGTATCCAGACTTTGGAACTAAAACACACTTAGTACTTATTTATGTATGATTCCATAAATCTAGTTTCCTGTATTTCATTGTATCCGGAATTTTTAACCAAAACACAGTTAGTGCATTCTTTTGTATTATTCCATAAACCTAGTTTCCTGTATTTCATTGTATCCGGACTTTGGAATACAACAGAGTATTGGGTTGTTAGGAATGATTCCATAAACCTAGTTTTGTGTATTTCATTGTATGTGCACTTTGAACTACAGCAGAATTAGTGCGTCATTATAAACGATTCCGTAAACCTAGTTTCCTGTATTTCGTTGAATCCGGACTTTGGAACTAAAACAGAGTTAGTGCATACTTATGTATTATTCCATAAACCTAGTTTCCTGTATTTCATTTTATCCGGACTTTGGAATACAACAGAGTTTTTGGTTGTTAGGAACCATTCCATGAACCTAGTTTTGTGTATTTCGTTCTATCTGGATTTTGGAACTACAACAGAGTTTTGGGTTGTTAGGAATGATTCCATAAACCTAATGTTGTGTATTTCGTTTTAATCAGATTTGGAACTAAAACACAATTAGTGCTTATTTATGTATGTTTCCATAAACTTAGTTTCATGTATTTCGTTGTATCTGGACTTTGGAATACAACAGAGTTTTGGTTTGTTTGGAACGATTCCATAAACCTAGATTTCTGTATTTCGTTGTATGTGGACTTTGGAACTACAACAGAGTTTTTGGTTGTTAGGAATGATTCCAAAAACCTAGTTTCCTCTATTTCGTTGTATCCAGCCTTTGGAATTAAAACACACTTATTGCTTATTTATGTATGATCCCATAAACCTTGTTTCCTGTTTTTCATTGTAATCGGGCTTTGAAAGACAACAGAGTTTTGGGTTGTTAGGAACGATTCCATAAACCTAGTTTTGTGTATTTCGTTGTGTCCTGACTTTTGAACTAAAACACAGTTAGTGCATACTTATATATGATTCCATAAACCTAGTTTCCTGTATTTCGTTGTATACAGATTTTGGAACTAAAACAAACTTAGTGCTTATTTATGTATGATTCCATAAACCTAGTTTCCTGTATTTCATTGTATCCAGACTTTGGAATACAACAGTGTTTTGGGTTGTTAGGAACGATTCCATAAACCTAGTTTTGTGTATTTCGTTGTATCTGGATTTTGAAACTACAACAGAGTTTTGGGTTTTTAGGAATGATTCCATAAACCTAGTGTTGTGTATTTCATTGTAATCAGATTTGGAACTACAACACAATTAGTGCTTATTTATGTATGATTCCATAAACTTAGTTTCCTGTATTTCGTTGTATCTGGACTTTTGAATACAACAGAGTTTTGCGTTGTTAGGAACGATTCCATAAACCTAGTTTTGTGTATTTCGTTGTATCCGGACTTTGGAACTAAAACACAGTTAGTGCATACTTATGTATGATTCCATAAACCTAGTTTCCTGTGTTTCGCTGTATCCAGACTTTGGAATACAACAGAGTATTGGGTTGTTAGGAACGATTCCGTAATCCTAGTTTTGTGTAGTTCGTTGTATCTTGACTTTGAACTACAACAGAGGTAGTGCGTAGTAATAAACGATTCCATAAACCAAGTTTCCTGTGTTTCGTTGTATCCGGACATTGGAAGTAATACACAGTTAGTGCATACTTATGTATGATTCAATGAACCTAGTTTCCTCTATTTCGTTGTATCCAGCCTTCGGAACTAAAACAGACTTAGTGCTTATTTATGTATGATCCCATAAACCTTGTTTCCTGTATTTCGTTGAATCCGAACTTTGGAACTAAAACACAGTTAGTGCATACTTATGTATTATTCCATAAACCTAGTTTCCTGTATTTCATTGTATCTGGACTTTGGAACTACAACAGAGTTTGGGTTGTTAGGACTGATTCCATAAACTTAGTGTGTATTTCATTGTAATCGGACTTTGGAACTAAAAGACAATTAGTGCTTATTTATGTATGATTCCATAAACCTAGTTTCCTTTATTTCGTTGTATCCGGACATTGGAATACAACAAAGTTTTGGGTTGTTAGGAACGATTCCATAATCCTAGTTTTGTGTATTTCATTGAACCGGATTTTTCAAATAAAACACAGTTAGTGCATACTATGTATGATTCCATAAAGCTAGTTTCCTGTATTTTGCTGTATCCAGATTATGGAACTAAAACACACTTAGTACTTATTTATGTATGATTCCATAAAACTAGTTTCCTGTATTTCATTGTATCTGGACTTTGGAATACAATAGAATTTTGCCTTGTTAGGAATGTTTCCATAAACCTAGTTTTGTGTATTTCGTTGTATCCGGACATTGGAACTAAAACACAGTTAGTGCATATGTATGTATGATTCCATAAACCTAGTTTCCTTTATTTCATTGTATCCGGACTTTGGAATACAACAGAGTTTTTGGTTGTTAGGAACAATTCCATAAACCTAGTTTTGTGTATTTTGTTGTACTGGACTTTGAACTACAACAGAGCAAGAGCGTAGGTATGAACGATTCCATAAACCTAGTTTCCTGTATTTCATTGTATCCGGACATTGGAACTAAAACACAGTTAGTGCATAGTTATGTATGATTCCATAAACCTAGTTTTCTGTATTTCATTGTATCCGGACATTGGAACTAAAACACAGTTAGTGCATAGTTATGTATGATTCCATAAACCTAGTTTCCTGTATTTCGTTGTATCCGGACTTTGAAATACAACAGAGTTTTAGGTTGTTAGAAACGATTCCATAAACCTAGTTTCGTGTATTTCGTTGTATCTGGACTTTGGAATAGAACAGAGTTTGGTTTGTTAGGAAAGATTCCATAAACATAGTTTTGTGTATTTCGTTGTATCTGGACTTTGGAACTAAAACAAGTTAGTGCATACATATGTATGATTCCATAAACCTAGTTTCCTGTATTTCGTTGTATCCGGACTTTGGAATACAACAGAGTATTGTGTTGTTAAGAATGATTCCATAAACCTAGTTTTGTGTATTTCGTTGTATCTTGATTTTGGAACTACAATAGAGTTTTGGGTTTTTAGGAATGATTCCATAAACCTAGTGTTGTGTATTTCGTTGTAATCAGATTTGGAACTAAAACACAATTAGTGCTTATTTATGTATGATTCCATAAACTTAGTTTCCTGTATTTCGTTGTATCTGGACTTTGGAATACAACAGAGTTTTGGATTGTTAGGAACGATCCCATAAACATAGTTTTGTGTATTTCATTGTATCCGGACTTTGGAACTTAAACACAGTTAGTGCATAATTATGTATGATTCCATGAACCTAGTTTCCTCTATTTCGTTGTATCCAGCCTTTGGAACTAAAACACACTTAGTGCTTATTTATGTATGATCCCATAAACCTTGTTTCCTGTATTTCGTTGAATCTGAACTTTGGAACTAAAACACAGTTAGTGCATACTTGTGTATTATTCCATAAACCTAGTTTCCTGTATATCATTGTATCCGGACTTTGGAATACAACAGAGTTTTGTTTTTTAGGAACGATTCCATAAACCTAGTTTCCTGTATATCATTGTATCCGGACTTTGGAACTAAAACACAGTTAGTGCATACTTATGTATGAATCCATAAAGCTAGTTTCCTTTATTTCGCTGTATCCAGACTTTGGAACTAAAACACACTTAGTACTTATTTATGTATGATTCCATAAATCTAGTTTCCTGTATTTCATTGTATCCGGAATTTTTAACCAAAACACAGTTAGTGCATTCTTTTGTATTATTCCATAAACCTAGTTTCCTGTATTTCATTGTATCCGGACTTTGGAATACAACAGAGTATTGGGTTGTTAGGAATGATTCCATAAACCTAGTTTTGTGTATTTCATTGTATGTGCACTTTGAACTACAGCAGAATTAGTGCGTCATTAGAAACGATTCCGTAAACCTAGTTTCCTGTATTTCGTTGAATCCGGACTTTGGAACTAAAACAGAGTTAGTGCATACTTATGTATTATTCCATAAACCTAGTTTCCTGTATTTCATTTTATCCGGACTTTGGAATACAACAGAGTTTTTGGTTGTTAGGAACCATTCCATGAACCTAGTTTTGTGTATTTCGTTCTATCTGGATTTTGGAACTACAACAGAGTTTTGGGTTGTTAGGAATGATTCCATAAACCTAATGTTGTGTATTTCGTTTTAATCAGATTTGGAACTAAAACACAATTAGTGCTTATTTATGTATGTTTCCATAAACTTAGTTTCATGTATTTCGTTGTATCTGGACTTTGGAATACAACAGAGTTTTGGTTTGTTTGGAACGATTCCATAAACCTAGATTTCTGTATTTCGTTGTATGTGGACTTTGGAACTACAACAGAGTTTTTGGTTGTTAGGAATGATTCCAAAAACCTAGTTTCCTCTATTTCGTTGTATCCAGCCTTTGGAATTAAAACACACTTATTGCTTATTTATGTATGATCCCATAAACCTTGTTTCCTGTTTTTCATTGTAATCGGGCTTTGAAAGACAACAGAGTTTTGGGTTGTTAGGAACGATTCCATAAACCTAGTTTTGTGTATTTCGTTGTGTCCTGACTTTTGAACTAAAACACAGTTAGTGCATACTTATATATGATTCCATAAACCTAGTTTCCTGTATTTCGTTGTATACAGATTTTGGAACTAAAACAAACTTAGTGCTTATTTATGTATGATTCCATAAACCTAGTTTCCTGTATTTCATTGTATCCAGACTTTGGAATACAACAGTGTTTTGGGTTGTTAGGAACGATTCCATAAACCTAGTTTTGTGTATTTCGTTGTATCTGGATTTTGAAACTACAACAGAGTTTTGGGTTTTTAGGAATGATTCCATAAACCTAGTGTTGTGTATTTCATTGTAATCAGATTTGGAACTACAACACAATTAGTGCTTATTTATGTATGATTCCATAAACTTAGTTTCCTGTATTTCGTTGTATCTGGACTTTTGAATACAACAGAGTTTTGCGTTGTTAGGAACGATTCCATAAACCTAGTTTTGTGTATTTCGTTGTATCCGGACTTTGGAACTAAAACACAGTTAGTGCATACTTATGTATGATTCCATAAACCTAGTTTCCTGTGTTTCGCTGTATCCAGACTTTGGAATACAACAGAGTATTGGGTTGTTAGGAACGATTCCGTAATCCTAGTTTTGTGTAGTTCGTTGTATCTTGACTTTGAACTACAACAGAGGTAGTGCGTAGTAATAAACGATTCCATAAACCAAGTTTCCTGTGTTTCGTTGTATCCGGACATTGGAAGTAATACACAGTTAGTGCATACTTATGTATGATTCAATGAACCTAGTTTCCTCTATTTCGTTGTATCCAGCCTTCGGAACTAAAACAGACTTAGTGCTTATTTATGTATGATCCCATAAACCTTGTTTCCTGTATTTCGTTGAATCCGAACTTTGGAACTAAAACACAGTTAGTGCATACTTATGTATTATTCCATAAACCTAGTTTCCTGTATTTCATTGTATCTGGACTTTGAACTACAACAGAGTTTGGGTTGTTAGGACTGATTCCATAAACTTAGTGTGTATTTCATTGTAATTGGACTTTGGAACTAAAAGACAATTAGTGCTTATTTATGTATGATTCCATAAACCTAGTTTCCTTTATTTCGTTGTATCCGGACATTGGAATACAACAAAGTTTTGGGTTGTTAGGAAAGATTCCATAATCCTAGTTTTGTGTATTTCATTGAACCGGATTTTTCAAATAAAACACAGTTAGTGCATACTATGTATGATTCCATAAAGCTAGTTTCCTGTATTTTGCTGTATCCAGATTATGGAACTAAAACACACTTAGTACTTATTTATGTATGATTCCATAAAACTAGTTTCCTGTATTTCCTTGTATCTGGACTTTGGAATACAACAGAGTTTTGGGTTGTTAGGTTCGATTCCATAAACCTAGTTTTGTGTATTTCGTTGTATCCGGACTTTAGTACTAAAAGACAGTTAGTGCATACTTATGTATGATTCCATAAACCTAGTTTCCTCTAATTCGTTGTATCTGCACTTTGGAATACAACAGAGTTTTGTGTTGTTAGGAACGATTCCATAAACCTAGTTTTGTGTATTTTGTTGTATCTGCACTTTGAACTACAGCAGAGGTAGTGCATCGTTATGAACTATTCCGTAAACCTAGTTTCCTGTATTTCGTTGTATCCAGACTTTGGAACTAAAACACAGTTAGTGCATACTTATGTATGATTCCATACACCTAGTTTCCTGTATTTCATTGTATCCGGACTTTGGAATACAACAGAGTTTTGGGTTGTTAAGAATGATTCCATAAACCTAGTTTTGTGTATTTCGTTGTATCTAGACTTTGGAACTACAACAGAGTTTTGGGTTGTTAGGAATGTTTCCATAAACCTAGTGTTGCGTATTTTGTTGTAATCAGACTTTGGAACTAAAACACAATTAGTGCTTATTCATGTATGATTCCATAAACCTAGTTTCCTGTATTTCGTTGTATCTGGACTTTGGAATACAACAGAGTTTTGTTTTTTAGGAACGATTCCATAAACCTAGTTTTGTGTATTTCGTTGGATCCAGACTTTGGAAGTAAAACACAGGTATTGCATACATATGTATGATTCTATAAACCTAGTTTCCTGTATTTCGTTGTATCCGTACTATGGAATACAACAGAGTATTGCGTTGTTAGGAACGATTCCATAAACCTAGTTTTGTGTAGTTCGTTGTATCTGGACTTTGAACTAAAACAGATGTAGTGCGTAGTTATGAACGATTTAATAAACCTAGTTTCCTGAAATTCGTTGTATCCGGACATTGGAAGTAAAACACAGTTAGTGCATACTTATGTATGATTCCATAAACCTAGTTTCCTGTATTACGTTGTATCCGGACTTTTGAATACAATAGAGTTTTGGGTTGTTAGGAACGATTCCATAAACCTAGTTTTGTGTATTTCGTTGTATCTGGACTTTGAACTACAACAGAGTAAGAGCGTAGTTATGAACGATTCCATAAACCTAGTTTCCTGTATTTCATTGTATCCGGACTTTGGAACTAAAACACAGTTAGTGCATACTTATGTATGATTCCATAAACCTAGTTTCCTGTATTTCGTTTATCCGGATTTTGGAATACAACAGAGTGTTGTTTTTTAGGAACGATTCCATAAACCTAGTTTCCTGTATATCATTGTATCCGGACTTTGGAACTAAAACACAGTTAGTGCTTACTTACGTAAGATTCCATAAACCTAGTTTCCTGTATTTTGTTGTATCCCGACTTTGGAATACAACAGAGTTTTGGGATGTTAGGAACGATTAAATAAACCTAGTTTTGTGTATTTCGTTGTATCCAGATTTTGAAACTAAAACACTGTTAGTGCATTCTTATGTCAAATCCTGAACCTAACCCTCAACATAACCCTAATCTTAACCCTAACCCTAACCCTAACCCTAACCCTAACGCTAATCCTAACCCTCACCCTACCCAAACCCTAACCCTAACCCTTAACCTCACCCTGAACCTATCCCTAACCATAACCCTAAGCCTAACCCTAACCCTAACCCTAACCCTTAACCTAACCCTAAACATAACCCTAACCCTAATACTAACCCTAACCACAACCCTAACCCTATCCCTAGCCTAAACCTAACCCTAAACCTAGCCCTAACCCTAACCTTAAACCTAAACCTAAACCTAATCATAACCATAACCCTGTACCTAAAACAAACCCTAACCCTAACCCTAAGCCTAAACCTAAACATAAACCTAAACCTAACCGTAGCCCTAACCGTAAGCCAAACCCTAACCCTGACACTAACCCTAACCCTGTCACTAACCCTAACACTGATTCTAACCCTATCCCTAACCCTAACTCTAAATCTAATCCTAACTATAACCCTAACCCTAACCCTAACCCTAACTCTAACCCTAACCTAACACTAACCCTAACTAATCCTAACCCTTAACATAACCCTGAAGCTAACGATAACACTAACCCTAACCCTAGCCATAACCTAAACCTAATCATAACCCTAACCATAACCCAATATATAAATCTAACCCTAAACCTAAGCCTAACCCTAATCCTGAACCTAACCCAATCCCTAAAACTAACCCTAACCCTAACCCTAATCCTGAAACTAACCTTAACCCTAACCCTAACCCTACTCCTAACCATAGTGCTAACCCGAACCCTACCTAACCACAACCCTAAACATAACCATGAACCTAACCCTAACACTAAACCTAACCATAGCCATAAACCTAAACCTAACCCTAACCCTAACCCTGAACATAACCCAAACTTGAACCCTAATCCTAACCCTAACCCCAAACCTACACTAAACCTAACGCTAACCTTAACCCTAACCCTAACCTCAAACCTGAACCTAACCCTGATACTGACCCTGACCCTAACCCTAACCCTAATACTAACTCTAAACCTAATGCTAACCCTAAACCTAACCCTGAACCTAACCCTAACCCTAACCCTGAACCTAACACTGAACCAACCCCAACACTAAACTGAACCCTAACCCTAATTCTCACCCTAACCCTAACCCTAATGCTAACTTTAACCCTAACCCTAACCTAACACTAACATTAACCCTAATCCTAACACTAACCCTGAACCTAACCCTAACCCTGAACCTAACCCTAACCCTAAACATAACCCTGAACCTAATCCTAACCCTAACCATAAATCTATACCTAATCATAACCCTAACCATAACCCTGTACCTAAAACTAACCCTAAGCCTAAGCCTAACCCTAAACTTGAACCTTACCCGGAACCAACCCCAACCCTGAACAGAACCCTAACCCTAACCCTAACCATAAACCTAAACCTAATCATAACCCTAACCATAACCCTGTACCTATATACAGTAGATGATAGACCATAGGCATATTGAGACCGAACTGTGGATCAGCTGACTTAATTTTTCTTCCCCACCCCACTGTACCTTTGAAACCATCATGCTCTGTAGCCTAGGATGGCTTCAAACTTTTATTCATTGAGGCCAATCCTCACACAGTTCAGGCTGTTTTCAAGCTTGTTATATAACTGAGGGTGGCTCTTGCACAATCTCCTCAGCTCTAGGATTACAAGTGTGCACCACCACACTTGCCTAACCTGGAACTCTTCACCCCCTACCTCTATCTACCACTTTCAGGTGCTGGCATCACAGGCTTGAGCAACCATTCCTGGCTCTGCAAGGACACTCTTGAGAGGAAGACAGCCAAAGTCTCTTTGCAAGTCTCATTGGAATGGATGATTTTTAACCTTAATCCATAATCTCTTTCTAGCTCACTTTGTTTCATTAACGTGGAAAATGATTTTGAGACTTCTGCTAGCGTTACTTGTAGTGTCCATTACTGCTCCTTCTTAAGGCTTTGAATGAGGGATCTGTTGATTAAATAACAACAGAGCTGGCCACTCTTGAAAGAAGAATTCCAGTTTTATTTAGTGGGCTGTTGAATCATATACCATCACCAGAGCCCTAGGAAGTAATTCAGATCAAAGTCCAAGCTCTTAAGCCCCTGGCAATATGCAGATGATCTGCATATTTGTAAATAGGCCTTGTTGGCAGGAGGGAAAATGAGGAAATAGCACCTAGCCATAAGGCAGCCAAGGGTACTGTGGATCAACTCTAGATGAGAGAAGAAAAGTAGACTCCCAGGGGTCCCCCTACATTACACCCCTAAAATATATAAAAATAAAAATTAGCATCTGTCCTAGGATTTCCAGGACATCAACATCTATCATGCCTGTCATAGAAAAGCCTGCCCAGGTCTTGCAGACCCTCTGTCTTAGGTAAAGAGATGTCCCCTGAAAATAACCCATCATCGATAACTCACTTGTCCTGCAAGCTCAGTTAGACCTGAGCTGAGGGGTAGTTTTCTGTCAAAGAATGCATGATTTGCCTTCACAGCAAATGGCTTTGGACTTGCGACTTTTTATGCGGCAAGGCAGACTAGGGTTAAAACGAAGCTGCCCAGATTTAATCCCGTGGGCTAGGGATCCCTCTCCATATCTGAAATGATCATTAGCAACAGTTACAAAAAGACAGGAGTCTCCCTAAAGGGGATGCACCATGCTCTCACAAGCCTATACAAATTGAATAGCCAATTGAGAAATTTAGAGAGTAGTTTGCCAATTAAAATTTAAAGTGCCCACAGTAGGTTAGAGAATCAATACAATTTTGTGGTACTTATGACAGAGCGTACCTCCCCTGAGAACTACCCATTATGCTTGCTGTGGTTAGTGCTAAGCTGGAATCTCCTAGGTGGCTACAATTGCAGCCACTTAGGTAGTGAAGATCTCTTTCATGTTGAGTAAGGAAAAGCCAGTCTTCTCCAGGGAGTCACACTGGTGTGACTCAGTACCATGAACTGAGTCATGAACTGAGGCTGAAATCCCATCCTCTCCACACCTTCTCCAACTGGCATTTCTGGAAGAAACAGTTACACATTTCTCCCTAGAGAGGAGTACTTTGCAAATCAAAGGGTGTAAGCTATTACCACATTATATGTTAAATTAACCCCTTGGGCAGCCAAACAGACTGCATTTTTAGGAGACATAAGGCCAGCACAGGAACTTGTGGGAAAATGTTGGCATGGCTTCTAGCTTTAATAAGCTGACATGGCCCACAATTAGAAAATTTGTTCCCTTTAAAGCCTTATTGCTGCTGCCTTTCCCAGGTTAAGTCTGGAGATGAACATAACTGGTCACACTTGTCTCTGGGAACCCATGGGCAACAAGGCAGGCAGATTTCTCAATAGCATCCAATGGCTCATTTGAAGGCTGAATCAACTCAGCAGGAACCGGGCATACACAAACTCTATAATCCAGATTGGAGATTCGCCACTCAGAGGGAAAATGCAAATGGACCCCAGAGCCTACACAAAACCAGATCCCACCCTTTCCAAAGGCCTGACAGAAGATCTCTCCATTTCACCAGAGATCTTTTCTGTACAGGGGACCACCAATGGAGATCTACTGCCGAGTTATTAGAATTATCCGTTATTAAAATTTTAAAATACAGACAACAAGTGATCCAGTAGAGTGAGGGGAGCCGAGGTGACCCTCAAGGTCCGCCTTATTTACTTTAGCCAAATAAGCTTTAAAGTGCAATGGGATCCTTCCACATTAGCCTGCCCTAGGGGGTTGTAAGGGATGCCAGTTTGGGGGGTAATTTCAAAATCCTGACAAAACTGATTGAAACCTTTCCTGATATGGACAGGCCATTATCAGACTTAATTTGTTTTGGTACCACCATGTAAGCACACGCCTGGAGGCGGTGGCTTTTAACATTTCTTACCTTTCACCAGAATGGGCAGATGCAAATGTTTGTCTGGAAAAAGTGTCTACAAATTGCAAGTCGCCAAAGATGCCACATGAGTCACATCCATCTGCAACAGTCCTCGGGGATTAATTCCCAAGCGAGGCACAGGAAGAAATTCCATGCTAAGTGGGCAATTTTTAACCATCTGGACGGCTTGTTCCTTAGTAATCCCAGTAGGAAAGCTTAAGGACCCTGCACTGAGATGAAAGTGCTTATGTGTGAGCTCTTGGGAAACTGCAACAGTCTGAGTATACCTGTCAGCCATGCAATTTCCTTCACTGGGAGGTCCTGGCAAGTTGGTATGGGCTCCGAGATGACCCGCAAAATACAGGTCCACTACATTACCAAAGCAGACAGAGTTTTTGTAGCAATTTTTCGTGTACTCGAGCAAGGGGGTGATTTAGGCAGCCCTCTCGAAGGGTTGGACAGTTTTAGCTACATATGGACTGTCAGATTAGATGTTAACTTCTTCCCTTGGGAACAGGTTCAGATCCATAGCCAGGGCTAAACGTTCAGATATTTGGGGAGAACTTGTAGCAATTTTGGCTGTCTTACTGACAGGACAAGACACAACCACAACTGTCCCTTTAGAAGAACCATCTGGAAAAAATACTCACCCCTTGGAAACAGGCTGAGAGACTCTAATCTTTGGGAAAGTTAAAGGCAACCAGATTATTGGAAGGGTAATGATTATCAAATTCACTCTCAGTAGCAAAGAGAAATATCTCCCAATCATAACTATTATTTAGGAACCACTCTATTTGTTGATGAGACAAAGGTGTGGCAACCTGATTTGGCTCCTTACCAAAAGTGTGTAAAGCAAACTTTTGAGTTTTACACAGAAGTGCAATAATAGCTTGAGGGTAGAATACCACTGTTTTAGATGGAGAGGCCCAAGGATGAACCCAAAGAATTGGACTCTTTTGCCAAAAAAATAATCCTGTAGGAGCATGAGCACAACAAAATCTAGTAATTTTATTTTTTGTTTTTATGATTTTTCGAGGCAGGATTTCTCTGTGTAGCTTTGGAGCCTATCCTGGCACTCACTCTGGAGACCAGGCTGGCCTTGAACTCACAGACATCTGCCTGCCTCTGCCTCCTGAGTGCTGGAATTAAAGGCATGTGCCACCAACATCTTGCAAAAAACTAATAATTTTAAAGACTGGGAATAATCTATATAATCCAAATGAACTCCTTGGTGGAAGAAAGAAGGCCATCGTGGAGGAAGAGCCTTGGGCATCATTCTGGAGCTAGTGTGTGTGTTTGGAAGGTCAGGTCTACTATATGCCTTCCAGATAGGAATTGGCTCAGATATAACCTCAGGAGCTGTTTGCAAGTTTATCCCTTCAATGTGAACACCAATGACCAGACAATTCAGGAACTGGGGCAGATTGGGGAAGAGTGCTAGTGAGTCCCCATGGTGTGTGCCCAGCTGCTATGTGATTATGCACTGTCTCCTACAAAGTGAAAGCCTGGAGCCCATGATTGTCCAAGAAGACTGCAGTAATTGATGGGGAGTTTTGACCTTGGAATCTATGGTCTGCTTGCCTTCTCTTGTCTATTCTCCTTTACCAACAAGCACTCCAGTGTTAGAGGAATTCCTGATGGTGTTTCCCAATATGTTGGGAACCAGAGGAGAATTCAATTTGCTCAAATAGACAGTGAATAATGTTGATAAAATGGAAGGTAAGAATGTCACCCAGGATGGTCTAAGGCAGAGAAGGCTCTTCATAATCAAGAAGGGGTAACAATGGTGCATATGTGTACCATACTTTCCATCCCAACACACAGGAGACAGATAATAGAGGAACTCATTGTGTGGTAGGCATGTCTGGTTTCTATAGTGAGATCCACCCAGGGCTATAGGGAGTGACCCTGTTTCAAAATAAAAAAATGGAAAGAAAGAAAGAATGAATGATGCATTAACAGTACTTGGAATGTCAGAGGAGAAACACTATCCAGCACCTATAAAGACACATTTCCTCATAAGGTCACTGACCATTGCAAGACAAATTTGTTTGATCCATTATTTCCATGTGGTAAGGAGCCCTAAGAGGATGGATCAAGCCTCTGTTAATTTTCCAGACTCATCCCAAATCAAAACTGAACACAACATCTCAATAAAGAAAGACTTCCTGATCTGGACTAGGCTGCCCTAGGGTGGGGCTGCAGACTGAGTGAAGCTACAGTGGGGGTTCTGCTTGGTGATTGTGGATGAAAAGTAGAGGACCAATGCAGGTCCCATGTGGATATAAATAAAGGCCATGTTTTTGGAATAGAGCTTCATTACCATTGGGGATCTGAGATGGTGAGAATGTGGGTGGAGACTGAGTGCTTGTATTTTTCACCCAAGGACTGAGAGACAAGGGAGCAACTCATGGTATTTGTTAAGAAATTCACTTTAACCTTTCAGAAAAGTTCTGATCATGTATCCATGTTTGCACCTCAGAGTCTCTCCATAGTCCTCACAGTCCTTGAATTACAGTTTTCCAAGTAGCTGGGATTGCAGGTTTTGCCTCTTGTCTGCCACTTATGTGTCCTCTGATAATAAGAATGTATGGCTCTTCTAGAGACACATGAGGACATTCTGTATGTTGTTGCTGCATAGCTTGTTTTTCTTTTTGAGCCAGATTCTCCAGTAACCCAGGCAGGATTTGGAGCTCCTAAATATTTAGTGTAGGCTGGCTTTCGGCTTCAGATCATTTTTTTCCCTCCCAAGACCAAACAACCCATTGACAAAACATGCAATGTAGAAGCAATAAATGCTCCTAACTTTTTTTTTTTTTTACTATTTAATGAATTCACATTTATTGTGAAGCTACAACACTGGATAAGATTTCATGATGCAATTTCCTCTAAAGATTAGCACTAAAGGGTCTAGGCCTATATGATCAGTTGCAATTTCACAGACAAACCTGTCACTCCACATTCATTTGCATACAATGAATAAACCATCTGGGGTTCAGATTCCAGCCACCTTTAATGCTAGCACTCATGAGGGTGAGGCATGATAATCTCTTTGAGATTAAGGAATACCTTGTCAACATAATGGTTTCCAGAGTAGCCTAGGCAAATGGAGACATCCTTCATCATCTAGAAACCAACAAATAATTATATTGTATCAGTAAGGACTCTCAGGGCTGTGACAGAAACTTAGTGGACACAAAGGGTGGGCATGGGTATTGGATTTGATGATCATTGGGGAGGCAGAAGGCAAAGAATATGGATTCTTGCCTGCCAGGGCTGCATGAGGCAGAAGCAGATGGGGTTTAGGTGCAGGCAGGTGGGTGGGAAGGCAGGTGGGCAGGCAGGTGGGTGGGGCTGGAGCCAGAGGAGGAGTAGCTGGCACTGCCCACGCCGAGTATCAGGCAAAAGCCAGGAGATTTAATTAAAAACTGAACAGTCAGGCCATTTGTGCTATGTGCGTCTGTCTGACGTTGACTTCTTTTTCCAGGGAGATAGCAGCCAGGGAGATAGCAGCACAGTGGAAAAACCCCAGGTGTAAGAGTTCCTGGAAGAAAAGCTCCGGTTTTGACAGGCATAGTGGGGCAAGGCCAGGGTTGTAAGCCAGGACTAGAAAACAGGATGCACCTGTGGTTTTTGTCTAACAAGCAGTTCAGACCCTGAGGGGCCTGAGACCCCACATCACCCCCTTCTTTATATATAACTTAGCACCTGTGTTAGGTGACCAGGAAGTTGATACTAACCTTACCTGGGAGAAATTACCCAGACTGCATGGCCTTCCTGTCTTAAGTTGGTTGGCACCCCCTTGGTCTCACGCATCATTGGCTGACTAATTTTTTGGTAGGCTCAACCATAGTTGAACTGAAGGATTCTCTGTGGTCATCCAGTGAGAAATGGAGCCTAGGCTTGTCTAGTGCGAGGTGCCTTATTCAAATGAAGTCCTATGGCTGCAAGGCCCAGAGATAAGAACCCAGCCCATTCTTGGACTAAATGGACTAAATGGACTGCCATCAGTAATATGCTAAGGAGGATCTCTCCAGAGGATGGACGAACTCAGGTCTCAATTATCCTAAAAAATTGATTGTCCAATTCATGTGCGTAATTTGTTGATTAAGATTTAAACTTCCTACATGGACTAAGTTATTTATGGGGCTCTGTGTGCTAAGAGACAGTTATTTCCCCTGCCAGTTTATCCACTCTGGTGGCTATAGTTACAGACTGTGACTGTATAGATACAGTGGCTGCTGTAGCAGCAACAGCAATAGTTTTAGTCAGCCCAGCACTGATGCCAAAGTCTGTTTCTTTTGCCATCCACTTGCAAGATGTCAAGCCTGTTGAGAAACTAGAACTCTGGAACCCACTGCCTTTCTTTCACAGACTGTAGACGCTATGACATCAAGTGTCAGGAATACTGGTTCAGCTTATCTCACTTGAACTGCCTTGGGCAGGCTCCCATGTTCTCAGGTCTGGTTTTTCTCTGCTAAGTGCATCTCAAACGTTCTGGCAGGCATCTCACTTTATTATTTTCCTGCAAGGAAACAAACATGCCCAACACCCCAAATTAGGGCAGGATTGGTCTTTTCCACTGTTTTATGGAAAAGACTGTATTATGGGAGATTGGGGACATTACTCCCCCTTCGTTTTATCTTTTGTAGTTACATTTTCAAGGAGCTGTGAGCACACTCCAAGGATTACAAGGAACACCTGTTTCATGATGAATTTTCTATTGAATACAAATAGCTGAAATGCCATAATAGAATATCCAGATCCATTGTCCTTTATCACTTTTGGAACTCCCATGTAAGCAAAACATATTTAGAAACCCTAATACCTATCAATTGCCATGTGCACATATTTTAACATATCAAATTCTGTAATCTGAGTAACATCCATAGGGCATAAATGATTAAGAAGTAGGCTTCAAGGTTTCACTCCTACGTTAGTCACAGAAAAATATTATGGGCACACCTTATTGTTTGACGATTTGGTGAGCAGTCTCTCTGGTTAAGCCAAATTGTTTTCTAAACTTGTGTTGATTTGCTGATTAAAGTTCTGAAGCCACAGAGTTTTCTCTGAGACAAACCAACCACTTTGCCAATTAGTCTTTTGTCACCTTCTCTTTAGCCAGTATGCAGGGAAAGGCCTGAAGGGACTTCCAATGTGACCCAGAAAACATGGATATATTCTTAGGTGAATAACATTTTGAATTTACTCAATTAATATTTTAACCTGCTCATTATTTGTTTCTATGCACGGAAATATAGCACCTGAAGAGCGTTAAAGACATAATAAACACCTTAAGTGTATCATTTCTTAGGAGCTATAAGACCATTGCAGCAGCTCATTATTTGGATATTTGAACTGAAGCCCGAGTCGGCTGTTCTTCATATTTTTCCATCAATACCATAAGCTGCTCTTTTATTAGAGGAACCATCAGTAAAAACACATCATTTTTATGGGACTGTTCTTTACTATTTTGGGTAATGTGAAAGGATGCATTAGAGGTCATGGCAAAAGACACTGATCTAGAAAGAGATCAACTCTCTGAAAATTGAGCAAAGGCAATTGCCCATGAGTCACTGTTCAGAAATAACCAACCGATGTGTTGCTGGTTAGAAGGGAAATGTATCTTATTTGAGTCTCAGTCAAAATATCAGCTAGACTCCTTACGGCATTTTTACACCATACAGGATACTGTTTGCAAGTAAGGATTTAACAGTTTTGCTGGGAAGACAGCATCAGCTTTTCATGGTTTTATACTGTTAACATCTGTTGATGTTGGATTACATTCTGTAACAGTAGAAGAACTCATTACCCTTTTTTCTTAAGTGTCTGGGTGGACTGGAATCACCATCTCCTTTTAGAATCTTATTTAAAGGTTTTAAGTCAATAATATTAAATGACCTAAAAAAGGGACATAATATTTTTCAACAACTTCTAAAAAAAATCAAAGACTGTAAATTATACTTTCTAATTTCTATCTTTTTAGGCTTAACTTCTTTAGAATACAACATGAGTCCCAAACAATATTTGAAAATTACTTAAACTTTCTGAGCAGTCTTTTCTACTCCCACATGTGAAGCTTTCATTGGCTGACAAGGCCTCATATTTATCGTAGCTGCCACCATTCCATGTTTGGTGGGGATGGAGGTCATCTAACTAGGACAGAAGTTTTGAGGCTTTTTCTCAAAAACCTTTTTCTAAATCATATTAAGTACTATCTTTATATTTTCTTTTTTAACCAATGTTTTTTTAGGAGGAATTTTATATCCTCTCCTTTGGTAGCCACTATAGAACCATTTGTATAGAATTCTTTTGCTCTTAAGACAAAGCCATAGGCTTTTAATATTTTTTCACTGAGGCTCGGAGGGTTCAAATCACCAATCTTTTAAGACCTTGACTGAGTAGAAGCACTTTTTAATTATATTCAAAGCAATTTAGGTAGCTTTTAAACTGTAGGTGAGGCAATTCAAGTATCTTTTGAATCATTTCCAAAGCAATGTGAGCATTTCCTTTTGTCACTATTCACACATTCACAATCATATTTCATATATACCAGAGTGGCCACACGTTACACACAGAACATGCGCACATCTCTCATCTCCCCTTTTGCCTAGGCTATGATTAGTTTGTTGAAATGAAAAAAATTCTTAATTGAAATTTTTGTATTCCTTCTCCATCCACACAAAGGAGAGGCAGCAGATTGAGACTTGGTAAAGAGCACCTGCATGAGTCAACATTTTAGCCTGAGCTACAGGAATTGTTTGCATCCTTACAAGTGGATACTAGGCATCAAGTAATGTACGAACAAACTTCAAGCAAAGCACCCTGAGAGGCTGGGAAAAGAAGACCACACTCTGAATCCTAAGAGCCTGGGTAAAGAAGCTGAAGCAAGTACTCTAAGTGTGGGGCTCCACCCTACACACCCCACAAAGGGCAAGACATGCCTAGTCCTAGTCTTTAAAGCCCTGCCCACTTCTCACCAAGTTTATAAAGGGAGACTGGAGAGATCAGGAATTGAGTTCATTTCTCGGATTCTGCAATCATCAGCCCTTGAAGTTCCGAAGCCCTACCCTCCACCTGACATTTTCAGTCTGGTTTGGACAACAATCAAGCAAAAGACCAGTTCCTATATTTGAGTACCCACAAGGACCTTAAGATCTCAAGACTGAAAACCTGGTTCAGCAAGATGTTCTCGTTTCCCAAAGCAACTGGGGAACTTGAAGTCTTCCAGGTCTTCCTTGAAGCCTATAAGGAACAGGAAATAACCCCAAGTGATTTCCACCAAGGACCCTGCATTAATTAGCCTGCCAAAGGTCAGATGATACATAGAGATCTGATACTAACTCCTGAGGGATATCAGCCTTTTAATGGGCACCAGGTGACAGACCTGAGAGGCCAGATAAACCACTATGATCAAATGACATTGTTCAGCCATGGAAGTCAGGAAAATATCCTGAATGGTGAGTACATGCCCGGTGGTTTCAGACATCAGCCTTCAGAGGCAACCAGTATCCCTATATCCCTATATGGATCCTCAGATGCAGGGGACAATTGGTGTCCCCTCTAGATGTCAGATGCAAATTCCTGGAGCATGAGGACAATATTCAATGCCAAAGACAACCTGTCCCAGAATCAGGAAACAACTGCCAGGGGGTTGAAGAACCTTCCTGCTTGGGTCAGATGAAGACCACCTCTGTAGATGAGAATGTCTGTTTAAGTCAGAAGCCATCACCCAATGTTGAAGGAAGCCACAGTTCTCAGATGATTTCATCTGCAAACCAAACCCCATATGTAGGCTTCTCCATGAACCCTCCCAGTTCCTTTGTGAGTCAAAGTCAAGCTCTGGAGAGCTGTTCAGTGTTCACTTCGGTCCAGGTACAGCATTCTCAAGAGAAGTCAGACCCGGAGACCCACAGCCACGTGACCCAGGAGAAGCGTCTCCCCTTTGAAGTTCTTCTTCTTCCCATATCAGGTTTGTGACCAATCTTACATAAGGTCATATCACCTTAAAGACCATATCAAGAAACACAGGGGAGAGAAGCCCTTCGTGTGCAACGAGCCTGGATGCCAGTGGAGATTTTTCCGATCAGAAAATCTCTGAAGACACCAAAGAAAACACAGTGGACAGCGGCACTAGCCTTGTGAAAAGTGCAAAAAAATGTTTTTCCACATTGAATTACCTCAAACAACAGCAGGGTGTGTACCTAGCCAAGTAGACAGACTGTCCACAAATAATATCTTCTTGAATAAAATTGTATTGTTACCTACCCAAAACCATGTCAACATCAACCATCTGCTAATGTAGTTTGGAGATGATAACAAGATAAATGTTGAGAATATGAAACTTTAAAAAAGAAGAAATCTTTGTATCAAAGCAGCTATAACCAATCCTTGAATTAAAAGCAATCAAAATTTGAACAAACCCAAATTTTTTGATGTTGCTTTTCTTTCCACAGGTCTTAAAACAGTTTTTGATTGGTTGTATTATTCGTATTTTCTAAAGATTTTGTGTGGTGTCAGCCACAGTAGCAGCTCTGGAGGCTACAAATTTCTTAGGTTTTGACATTTGATATAGCTTGCCTTCTGTCCACTGGGCTAGAGCTGACCTGTTGTAATTGATCTATGGATGAATTTCTGTCCTGAATCTCGAGCATAATCCAGATTCTCTATTTCCTCTTCTGTTGGGACTTTGTACCCTTTCTGACCATGTCCAAAGCAACCGCTAGAAGGCTCTGTGCTTTTCTTCCTCCTTAGAGCTTGCTTTCTCTGTAGGAATAACATATACTGAAATGAAATTCATGCAAGGCAGCCCCAATCGCTAATCCCCGACTGTAAGCAGGTCTGATATCTAAACAAATTTTAATGAACTCCTCTATGTCAGCCTTCTTCCAGTGAGGCCTTGGCACCACCTGGCACACTGGACTAGCATTCTCATGAGCTAGCTGTTTCACAATCAAAAGTTCAACACCTGTGTCTCTAACTTTTTTTGATATTGTCCAAATTATTCTAGAGACCAATTTTGAAATTACTCCCTATGAACCTGCCTGCTCTCTACAACAAATAATCTCATGACAGGCAGGCCTGGTCTATCTGCTTCCAAATTACTAGGGGTAAGGCTGCTAGAGCAACATTCCCTATCACAATCTGGGTGAAAATCTCTGTTGATCTATAATGAACATAAGCCTTCCTTAGTCCTTCCTTGAGCTGCTTAAATGGTATCACTATTTGCATCTGGCTTATGTTTCTGAGTATTTCCTATGCTCCTCTATAGGAAATGTCTGAAATCCCTGGGCATCTCATTCTACCCACTGCTTGTCTAAAATTAGCTTGTATTGATTGACATGCTGTCGTTGCCCTCCATGAACCAAGGGTGTCTGTACCTTAGGCTGACCCATGCTTTCCACAGACAAAGGAACATTTTTCTGATCTGAGGAAACCAGCAAATTTCTTATGTCCTGTGAGAGCAACTAACCCTAACCCTAACCCTAACGCTAACCCTAACCCTAACCCTAACCCTAACCCTAACCCTAACCCTAACCCTAACCCTAACCCTCTGTTTCATTCCCATGAATGTAGAGTAGTAGAAACTTAGTAGAAACCCTATTACTTACCATAACCCTAACACTAATCTTAACCCTAAACCTAACCCTTATCCCTTAACCTAACCCTGAACCTACCCCTAACCATAACCCTAACACTAAACATAAACCTTCCCTACCCCTATCCCTAACTCTAAACATAAGCCAACCCTAACCCTAACCCTAACCCTAACCCTAACCCTAACCCTCTGTTTCATTCCCATGAATGTAGAGTAGTAGAAACTTAGTAGAAACCCTAATACTTACCATAACCCTAACCCTAATCTTAACCCTAAACCTAACCCTTATCCCTTAACCTAACCCTGAACCTACCCCTAACCATAACTCTAACACTAAACATAAACCTTCCCTACCCCAATCCCTAACTCTAAACATAAGTAAACCCTAACCCTAACCCTAACCCTTAACCTAACCCTGAACCTAACCCTAATTCTAACCCTAACACTCACCGTAACCCTAACACAAAACCGAAACCTGAAATTAACCCTAATCCTAACCCTAGCCCTAACCACAACCCTCACCATCAACCTAAAACTAAACCAAAACCTGAACCTAACCCAACCCTAACCCGAACCTGAACCCTAACCCTAACACATAAATCTTAACCTAACACTGAACCTAACCCAAATCTTAACCCAAACCCTAACCCTAACAATAACACTGTGTCTAACCCTAAACCTAACCCTAACCCGAACACTGTGTCTAACCCTAACCATAACCCTAACGCTAACCCTAACCATAACTCTAACACTGATTTTAACCCTACCCCTAACCCTAACCCTGAACCTAACCCTAAAACTAACCCTAACCCTAACCCTAACCTAACGGTAACCCTAACGCTAACACTAACCATAACACTAACACTGATCTTAACCCTAAACCTAACCCTAACACTAACCCTAACCATAACCCTTAAACTGACAATGAAACTAACCCTAATCCTAACCCTAAACCTAACCCTATACCTAAACCTAACACTATCCCAAAACCAAACCATAAACCTAAACTCAACCCTAACCATAACCCTAACCCTAACCCTAACCGTAACCCTAACCCTAACCTAACCCTAACCTAACCCTAAACCTAACCCTAACCCTAACCGAAACGCTAATCCTAACCCTAACGCTAACCCTAACCCTAACCCTAAACCTAAATCTAAACCTAACCCTAACCCTAACCCGAACCCTAAGCCTAACCCTAAAACTAACCATAAACCTAAACCTAACCATAAGCCTAATCCTAACCTAACCCAAACCCTAACCATAACCCTAACCCTAACCCTAAACCTAAATCTAAACCCAACCCTATCCCTAACCCTAACCTAACCCTAACCCTGACCCTAACCGTAACCCTAACCCTAACCCTAACTAAACACAATCCTATCCCTAACCCAAACCCTAACCCTAACTTAACCCTAACCCTTACCCTAAACCTAACTCTAACCCTAAACCTGTCCCTAAACCTAACCCTAACCCTAACCCTAACCCTAACCCTAAAACTAAATCTAAACCTAACCCTATCCCTAACCCTAACCTAACCCTAACCCTGACCCTAACCCTAACCCTACCCCTAACACTAACCCTAACTAAACACAATCCTAACCCTAACCCAAACCCTAACCCTAACCTAATCCTAAATCTTACCCTAACCCTATCCCTAACCCTAAACCTACCCCTAAACCTAACCGTAACCCTAACCTTAACCCTAACCTAACCCTAACCCTAACACTAACCTAACCCTAACACCAACTATAACCCTAATCCTAACCCTAACCTTAACCCTAACCTAACCCTAACCATAACCCTAACCCCAACCCTAACACTAAACCTAAACACAACCCAAACACTAACCCTAACCCTAACCCTAACCCCTAACCCTAACCCTAACCTTAATCCTAACCCTAACCCTAACCCTAACCCAAACCCTAACCCTAACCCTAAACCTAAACCTAACACTAACCCTAAAACTAACACTAACCCTAAACCTAACCATAACCCTAAACAAAACCTTAACACGAACCCTGACCTAACACTAAACCTAAACCTAACCCTAACCCTAACCCTAACCCTAACCCTAAACCTAATTCTATCCCTAAAACTAACCCTAACTCCAACCCCAACCACAACCCTAACCCTAACCTAACCATAAACCTAACCATAACCCTAACCCTAACCTTAACGCTAACCACTAACCCTAACCATAACCCTAAAACAAACTCTAACCCTAACCCTAACCGTAACCCTAACCCTAACCCTATCGCTAAACCTAACCTCAACCCTGAACCTAACCCTAACCCTAACTATCACCTCACCCTAACCCTAAACCTAACCCTAACCCTAACCTTAACATAACCCTAACCCTAACCCTAAACCTAACCCTAAACCCTAATCCTAACCCTAACCCTAACCCTAACCCCTACCATAAACCTAAACACAACCCTAACCATAACCCTAACCCTAACCCTAACCTAACCCTAACCGTAACCCTAACCGTACCCCTAACCTAACCCTAACACTCACCCTAACCCTAACCCCAACACTAAACCTAAACCTAACCCTAACCCAAACCCTAATCCTAACCCTAACCCTAACCCTAATCTAACCCTAACCCTAACCCTAACCCTAACCCTAAAGCTAACCATAAACCTAAACCCAACCACAAGCCTAACCCACAAGCCTAGGTTGACACCTGGTTAGTTAGTCTCATGTCAACTTGACACAAGCTAAAGTCATCTGAGACGAGGAAACAAGAATTGAGAATGTCTCCATAAGGTAATGCTGTATACAGTCCTATGGGTAATTACATAAGTTACTAATTGATGGGTGAGGGCCCAGCTTATACTAATGCCACACATAGGTTCTATAAGAAGGCAAGCTGAGTAAGTCATGTGGAGTAAAGTCTTCCTCTGTCTTCTTCCTGACTTTAAGTTCCCGCCATGTTAGAGTTTCTATCCTTTCTTCCTTTGATGATGTGCAGTAATGTGGAAGCATATGCTAAATATACCCTTAGCTTCCCAACTTGATTTTGACCATAGTCTTTCATCACAGTACTATAACTCTACCTAAGATACATATTTTTAAAAATCCAGGGCTGGAGAGATGGTTCAGAGGTTAAGAGCACTGACTGCTCTTCCAGGGGTCCTGAATTCAAATTTCAGCAACCACGTGGTGGCTCACAGCCATCTGTAATGAGATCTGGTGCCCTCTTCTGACCTGCAGGCATACATGCAGAGGAAATACTGTATAGATAATAAATAAATCTTAAAAAAACTTGAAAAAAATATTTTTTCTCTAGATTCAAAATCTAGAGAAACCTAGCAATGAGCTCTCGTGTGTAACTAATCTCTCACATAAATAAATTGTTACATTTTTCTTCAATATGAATTTAGATATCCAGCTGTCTTTTTATTTAATTTCTCATGGTTTTGCTATTGTGACATGAGGTTTTTAACAAGAAAGTTTTTAATTTAATGGTCAGTGAGTTTTAAAAGTCAGTTTAATATTGCCCTGTGCCTCTGCAGGGTTGCAAAATTTCTGCAGCAGGATACAGTGACCCTGATTACTTTAGCATCAGGTCAGGAGATACATGGAAAAAGAGCCAAACAGGTGGCTCCCAGAGGAGGCAGCTTAGCAGATTCCACAAGGAAGTGGATTTTAACTAACTTACTCTGTTCTTTTGTACAGGGATATTGTATGTCTGTGGAAATTAACATGGTATATTTTGCCCAATGACAGTTCTGTCTTGTTCTTGGGAAAAGATTATATGCAGTCCAATTCTCCCAACAGGTTCATTGTGATCTGATAATGCTGTGAGCTGCCTGCAGCAGGAGAATATAAATAGGGCAGAAAAATGGTCCGTGCAGGGTCTTCATGCTGCAGTCTCTGTTCTGAAACAGAGTCTGTGCATGAGTGTGACATCTGTCTTCAAAAAAGCAAACACACCATCATGTGGACCACCTGATCCATCCCATCAGCAGTAACAGAAATCTTGAAACTCACAATCAGTGGAGGCTGTGAAGCTCCCTGGAATGAGGAATTTAGATGGCCCTGTAAGGGAGTAGTGATATTTGCCATGTCATGCAGGGAGGAGGGACCTTTGTATTCCCAGCATTCTGGGAGTCATGACCACAATTTCAGCATGCAGATGCAGTTTACACTGAGGATTAATTGAGAATCACACTTGATTACTGAGCTGGAATTGAGGGCAAGAGGTGAGAATTGTCTGTAAACTGTCAGAAACATTGGAATTCCAGGGCATTGTTGAAAGCTGCAAAATAAAGGTAATTTATTCAAATATCATGTGGAAAGTCTCACATCATAATTAGATAAATCCATAGCCTTCTTTTCTGGTTTATTAAAGGGAAGATGCGCTCTTTTAAATATAATTAAGGATAAAACATAGCACATTGTTATATGTAAAAGTAAATCCACTAAAAAACCTGCCTGTCTACTCAGACATTGCTAGGAGGGACTGTGAACATTCTAGCAAAATGGAATGTCATAGACATGAAAACTCAGTGATAACATGAGAAATCACTCCTTAATCGGCACCTTCATGTCATGGTAAATTCCTCTTTCACTCAGCTCATCTAAGCTGTAGTACTGGTGAACAATTTTCTCACCAGTGATGACCACCACAGAGAGGTCATGTGTGTCTTTGTCTAGCTGGCACACGGTTGGGAATGAAATCACCATGTCAAGTTCTTGCTAGGTTCCCCCAGCATTCTTGAGGTAGTGACCCAATAACACAACTCTGGTACCTTAAAGACCTTGTCTACCAACTCCTTTTGCACAGCATTAGAGAGGTTGAAGTAGTCCTTATCCTCATCAATACTCTTCAGGAAATTTTGGATGGGCTAGATGACAATGGCATGCTGGTCATGCTTCTCTGTGATCCTCAGTTGCTGGTCAACTGAATGGTCCTAGATGGGCCTCAGTCCGGGGCATCAAAGAATAACTAAGAATTGAGCAGAATGAACATGGAGCACACTATCCAGAAGCTAAATTAATCATCTCTGCACATCTTGCAGAACTCTTCCATAGTCTTCTCTGTGGGAACTTTACCCAAGTCATGGTTACAACTGACCAGCACCAGTGCAATGTCTTAGTTAATGAACATTAGCACTTGCTGCAGGTCCTTTGTCTGTTCTTACCACCAGGGTATTCCTGGCATGGTGTGAATAAGATTTCCACAGCAAACAAAGAATTTGGGTTTGGGGTTCAGTTTGCTGAAGGCCCCAATGTCTTGCTCAGTAAGATGGATCTCCTGCCACCACTCATCACAGCCATTGTCCCAATCTGTTGATGACCAGGCCTTCATCACCCCAATCTGGGGTGTCTGCACCATAGATAAAAAAGAATGGATTATTTCCATTCCCTTCCCCCTTTTTAAGGAAAACATGTCCAGGATCATGCCCTGAGCTCTGTGGAAAACACTTCTCACCACCACAAATGATATAGCTACAGAATTCTAGCCTTACTTATGCATGTACTATAAAGAAGTGAACCCACACATCCCTGAAACTTTGCCTGAACAATGCCTCTGAAAGCAATTCTTGTTTTTCACAGTTGAGAAGAAAGTTTTTATTGTAGATTAAGGGAACATACAGACAGAGACATCTAGAAAATGTCCAGAGCAGGGAGAGAAAGTGGCAGACTAAATAAGACCAGCTGAGTAACCAGGCCAGGGGTGGGCATGTGACTAATGAGAGAGGAAGACAAAGAGAGTGTGGACAAAGGAGACCAAGAGAGAGGGGCAAGAGACAGGGCCAAGAATGGAAGACAAAAGAGAGAGCATGATCAAAATAGTAGGGTTATATGAGAATGAGATACTGGGAGAGGGAAGCACATGAACTATAAAAGTTTATGGTCCTGAAAGCAAATCCTCAAGTCTGAGTATTGAACATACCTTTCAAGAAAGTTCAGAAGCAATTCTAAGTAATGATGTACTTAGGAAGACAGTCACCGGCATTGTGTGGGTGATGGAGTATGGCAAATAACAAAACACTTTTGGGTACATGAGAAAGTGACAATAGGCTGTGTCTGAAAGAATGTTGTTTAGAAAATATTTCACTAGACGTAATCAGGATGAACTACTGGCTACTGAAATGTTCTTGGAGAGGAAAAGTCAATGTCTTTATTTGTGTATCCATCAAGTATCTCACTAATCTAAAACAGATAAATACAAACTAAACAAGAAATCAAAGAGACATGCTAATCAAACTCAGGGGACACTAAACAGAAAAACAGAAAAAAAAAACCAAAAGATATGATATGAAAAATGGTATGAGTGAGTGCAATAATAATATAATATATGAACATATAAAATTTTCTAGGAACAAATCATACCAATAAAAATCATAATATTTAAACCATTGCAATGCATATTGTAGAAAATGAAATTAATGAATTAGTACAAATGTAAGACGATTCTAGAAAACTCAAAGTAAAGCAATAAAAAAGGGACAGGGATTCCATCTTCACAGTTAAGAACATGGACAGCCATTTTCATTCTACTGTAATTAGACAAATTGTTTAGAAAAATACAGACACAGGAGTCTATAGAGAAGAGAATTGTGAGAACTTTACATTTCAAGAGTTTCCTTCACAGACCATATTTGGGCTAAGCCACATGAGTGGGGATCATTATTTCTTGAGAAATTTTTATGAAATCAGGAGTATGAAACTGTGATTACAAAAGTGGACTAAACTTGAAGAATAAAGCCTTCAATGTTCTTAGAGGTTACATCGCTGGGGTGCAGAACTCATTATGTTGGAAGTTCCTTCCATCTGTTTTGCTTCTGTTACCTGTATGTTAGACCTGCATTTCAGATATTGTATGGTTCATCTAGATCCAATATTTCGAGGTCTTTCTTGCAAACAAGCCTTCATTGTCTCAGCTTCAGGATGGGCCACTCAGGGCTTCATCAGAGGGAATCCACCCTGCCAAAGGAATACTTGCCATCAGCAGCACTCTGAAGCTGCAGAAAAGATGCCATATCAACCACAATCCCATATTTTCCTTGTTCCCAAAATCGGTATCACATGAATGATGCTAGCAATTTTCCTATCAGCTGGGGATGGAGGGTATTCCTCCTGGACCACAGTAGATTTTCCTAATAACTTTTGTGACCCATTGCTGTCAAATCCTAATTAGAGATGTATTAAGGCTCAAATTGCTGGATACTAATGTAAGACCATTCTCCTCCATCAATAGGATCTAAATCGCAACAATTTCAACCTATCCAGCCAAAATTCACAAATGGGCTGCATGAAAGAGCAAGGTCTGATGTGTACACATTCCTTACAAATATGTTTGAAGGGTTTCTCTTTTTGGAAAGAATATATAAACTGAGAGAATTTTTGACTTTTGGAAACAACATATGCTTGGAGGAATGAAAGAAAATTAAAGTAATTATGACAGTGCATATTAATCTTTTAAATATAAGAATGTTCCAAATTGCAAAAATTCAAGGAAGTAATTGAGGGAAGATTATTACTACCAGATGAATTGGTACACCTATGCTTCCTGATATATATTGACCTCCCAGATGATGAATATGAATGAAAATAGCATCTTGTTTAGAAATTAACAATAAGTTTTCAAGTTTCCATAGAATTAATTTCCTAGAATTTAAATTCAAATGGTAGTATTGATGGCTATAGCTTCATATAGTTAACACTTGTAGAAACAAAAAGAAACAGATAATGAAAAGCCTGTAGTAAGGAGAGACCCTGATTACAAGTACTGCAGACCATGCCCAAATTTGGGCATAGTCAAAGGCACATAGCAGGGTGTATAAGAGCAATGGGCCCAGCATATGGTCTTTCTCTCTAGGCTGAGCTGGTGCTGGAAAGCATTCTGGGTCTGACCTGCTTGCAGTCCCAACCTGGTCACTGGATCCCTTGTGTGAACATATACCCTAATAAATTACTGGTTATTAACCTATCTCAAATTCCATTTGTATTCATCAATAGCCTGTTGTAAATAACAGAATTCATGCTTCCCAAACAGGTAAATACATTGTGGAACATGAAATAAAAAAAAATACTACCACTAATTGCATTTCAATGAGACAGTGAAATACAGAGAGAGAGAAAAGGAAGGATGATGGAAGGGTGGCTGAAACAAGTCAAATGTCTGCAGATAATCTGAATGGTATTTTCCATAATCAATTGTGAATGGACAGATGAAACTAAATGTTAGAGAAATGAAGAGTGAAAATGCCACATTTAGACCCTTCTAAGAAGGGACCTACTACAGAGTAAAGGTAAGAACAGGAAAAACAAGATCATCTAAAATTACCCAGAACTCAACCAACAAGTGACCCAATACCCTCAGAGCTGCTTCCATATAAGATCGCAGTCATTTCTTGAAATGTCTGTGGGGCAAGGGCTTTTGTGGGATGCTGGAAGGGGGGCTGTATGCCCTGCACTATGCCCTCTTCATATAGGGGATGCTTTAGGTGGCTGTGATTATATACTCCCTAACCCTTTTCCTAAGGCTCTGCAGCATTGGAAACTAAGATTACTGGGTTTCTCCTCCACTATTGCCACCTTACCTGTTCTTAACACATTGAGAGACTGAGTTAATAACATGCTCTATCAGCAACTTTGTCACTCACAGACTCACCATCATCCAAAATGCACGATTCTTTCCCACTCAGGTTAAGAGGACTTGGTTTAGATACCTGTTCATTTTGTGGAATATTGACCACATTTTGAACCCTGAATTTGTATTATTTAAATAAAAGCTTGGGCCAGAAGTTGGAGCCAAAATCTAGTTGAAAGGAAGTAGCCATAGATTGTTAGAGGGACTCCAGAAACTGGATAGAAAATGCCCAGGAAGTATTGATAGTAGACTTGTGAATTTGGTCATCTTTTTGGTTTAGCATCACAAAAGAAACTCTTGCTTAAGGTTGCCAGATAAGGACGAATATAAATAGTTCCTTCCCTGACTTTCTTAGCTAGAAGGTTTGCACCCCATAGTCTGACTCCCAGTTCTTTATTGGTAAAAATAGAACAATAGAGACTTGGGTAAGAAGTAAATTTGGCTGCAGAGTCAGAGGCAGTTCTGACAGGTTATAGCAGTCCCATTAAGCCTTCACATGAGCAGTGGAACAGTGATTGCGGAGCCCCAGCGAGTAGCTGAAATAGCAGTAGATTCAGGTGCACCCACTGTGGTGACAATAAAGTAGCACTCCATTCTACCTTATTCTTATGGAAAATCTTTCATCTGAACCATCACTCCTCCTTTATTACATGCATAAGTTCTCACTAAAAACAAGGTACTTTTAACAATAAATCATCTGGAATAATATTTCAATAATTCAAAATATATTCCGAGTCTCTGTTTCTCTGTCTCTGTCAATGTCTGTCCTGTGTCTTTGTCTCTGTGTTTGTGTGTAAGAGAAATTGTCTTGGTGTGTGTGTGTGTGTGTGTGTGTGTGTGTGTGTGTGTGTGTGTGTGTGTGATGAAGAGATGATCTCCCAGCACTCTTAGAAGTTATGTTAGTTATCTGTATCTTACCATTTATTCTCTAATCTTCCCTGGGGTTTCATCTGGATAGGACTATTGATTGTTTTTCTCTACTGAAAGATTTTTCAGTGAATTTGAAAAGAAATTTATTTTTGCTCTCTCCAAATATTGGGAAGCATCTAGCAAAAAGCAGCCATCTGTGCTAGAATGATAAGACAGAATAGGACTATAGGTGGCTTCCCTTCCTTGACAGCTTCCATAGCACCTTCTGGTACCATGAAAGTTAATACTTTGGAGGAGGCTTGCTATAATTATATTGTCATTTAATGTTAAAACAAGTGTTTAAGCTAAAGAACAAATTTATAAAATTTATAAAATCTCTATCAAATATATATCTATAATGAGGTGTGGAAACTAAAAATGCTGCATTCAGTTAGTGAAAAAGTTATAATGTTAAAAGAAATTTGGTATATGACAAAGTGGTTGTATATTTTGAATACATAGGAAACATCAGTATAATTATGAGGTCCTCATACTGCTGGTGGGTAATTTTCACCATAAAGGACACATGGGAGTAAAAAGGCATATTGTAATGAGGAGAGAAGGGAACTTAGAAAAGTGTTTTAGGCATCGTGGAGTTGAAAAGGCAGAAATTGATTATTTTATTAGAGCCCAGACATTGTATGATTTTAACTCAGACAGAGTCTTACACCCTGTTACTATGAGATCATCTCATTGTGAATCTGAAAGGTATGATGTAATAGTCATTTATCACAGGAGATATATAAAACATATACACAAAGTATCCTCTTGGAGATGAAGGATGTCATATGATTTTGGAAATCATTCTACATTATTAACATTTGGTGGCCATTTTTCCAAGAACAATAAAACATCTGAGGCTTCAGGGGCTAAAGAGATGACTCAGTGGCTAAGATGACCACTTAGCCGTTCCAGATGACCTATTAGATACATAGCACACACACAACAGGAGCTCACAACTGTCCTTAACTCTAGTATAAACTGATACAGCCCTTTATTGGCCTTTGCAGACAGCAAGCAGTCATGTAGTACATAGACATACATCCAAAAAAACATGCATATAAAATAACAATATAATGTCTTTAAAAAATTAAGAGCAATCTTTAGTACTGAGGGAGGTGAATGGACAAAAAGGCTGATAGTTCCACATTTCTCAGCCAGGAAACATATTTATATAACCTCATTAAGTTGATGAAACATCTCTTCATCAACATGCAACTCAATTTCCTTATGTAGAAAATGAAACTAAATTCAGGAGAATATATCTGGAAATAGCCAAAGACAGCTACTCAACCCCATAGTATGAAGAAGTCTATAATAAAAACTAATTCATAAGATGAAACAATACATAATATGAAAAAATTCATTGTATGAGCACCTTTCTTTTCTTGCACCTTTCTTTTTAACAATAATAAAGATGCTCTCATATCCCATTGAGCCAGTGACCCAAGATTCAAGAAGGAATAAAGGGACTAGATCTCAATTAGATCAAGAGGCAATGACTAGTGTTTATATCGATTAGTCTTTCTGTGTATTATCTGCTAATTCTGCCTTACCATCAATTCAAGGGTTTTGAATAAATCACCTATCTGTGATATATTCAAACTAATTTACTGTTACTTGAACCAATCTTTGGGGAAAATCTTTAATTTGAAGTGGTATACTAAGAGAAAGTAGAAGAATATTGAAGAGAAATGATAGGTAGTATTTTAGTTACATAAAATAATTTCATGTAAACAAGTGTAACATAAAAAGATTTGATCCAAAATAAAAACACCATAAATGATGCATCTAAATAGTCCAAGACATGCTTACCCAGATGAAGTCCCATCAAAGAAATGTTAAATCCAACACCCAGGAAATCTATGACAGCATGAAAAGACCAAACTTAAAAATAATAGGGATAGAATAAAATGTCCAACTCAAGGCACATAAAATGTATTTAGCAAAATCATAGAAGAAAACTTTTCCCTCCTAAAAAAGGATATGCAAATGAAAGAACAAGAAGCATACATATCACCAAATAGACAGGACCAAAAACAAAAACAAAAAAAACTCTCACTATTTAACATCAAAAAACTAAACATGCATAATAATGACTATTAAGGGTTGCAAAGGAAAAAATCCAAGTAACTTATAAAGGCAGTTCTTTCAGATCTAGTATAACTAACTTCTCAATGGAAACTCTGAAAGCCAGAAGGTTTTGGACAGATGATCTGAAGATAGTAAGAGGCCACTGTTGCGAGTCCAGACTACTACAGCTAGCAATGCTTTCAATAATCATACACAGAGAAAACAGTGTATTCCATGACAAAACCAGTTTTAAACAATACATATCCACAAAACCAGCCCTACAGAATGTACTAGAATGAAAATTCTCACTCAAGGAAGTTACTTACATCAGAAAAACACAGACAATAGATAATCCCACACTTGCAAAACACAAAGAAGGGAAACACACACACACACACACACACACACACACACACACACACACACAGTACAACCCACAACAACAAAATCTAAAATAACAGGCACTAGCATTCACTGAACATTACTATCTCTAAATATCAATGGTCTCATTTTGATTACAAAAAGACCCAGGCTAAATAAATATATACAAAAACACAACCCTTCCTTCTGCTACATATAAGAAACACACCCTAACTTAAAAGGCAGGTACTACCTCAGAGTAAAGTGTTTGGAAAAGATTTTTCCAATTAAATGAACTAAAGATACAAGCTGGTGTAGGTATCCCAACACCTAACAAAGTAGATTTCAAGCTAAAATTAATCAAATGAAATGAAGAAAGACATTTCATATTCATCACAGGATAAGTCCATCAAGATGAAGTGTCAATATTAACATCTATGCCTCAAATATAAGGGCACACACATTTGTAAAAGAAACTGATGGGGGAGTTCTTTCTGTGCATATGTTTGTCTTATTGGTTGATAAAAAACACTGTTGGCCAATAGGGAAGTAAGATAGGTGAGGCTAGGATTTGAGCAGGATTCTGGGAAATGTAGTAAAGTCAGGAGTCACCATGTGATCCCAGGAAAAAAGGACACATGCTTCTGGTGGCCTTGATAAGATTAGTCTTTATAAAACATATATATTAATGGTTATGGTTGATACCTAAGACAGAGCTAGCAAATGAGAATCCTACTCATTGGCCAGCAGCATTGTCAATAATATAAGACTCTGTGTGATATTTGGGTCCCTAACATGGAAGCGTAACTCATGAGTCTGGAGGAAAGAGTTATCATTAAAAATGGTACCCAGGTGGTTTTACAAACTTCCACATAAAAACTCCACAAAAACTTAAAAGGGGATTTTAGAAGCAAAAGAACAGAGAAAAGCAAAACTTCTTTGTAGCAGCATTTTTTGGGGTGGTCTCTGTTTTGCTAGAAATAAGCAGAGACTGGAGTGGCTCCCTTAAGGGAGGTCTTGTGAGGCATCATAAGTGGGAAAAGCTGCAGGACTACCTTTTAAGAGGCCCTGCTAACAATTGAATGGTGTGTACAAGCAGTGGCAGTGGCAGTGACCACGTCTCCAAGCCGGCAAAATGCTCCTTGATAGCAGCAAAGACCAAGTCGATAAGCATAGCTTTCAGTCCTGGCAGTAAACATAGCCCCACCATCTTAGATAGACAGCAGCTAAAACAACCACTGCTTTAACTTTAGCAATGTTGTTTAGCAGATAAAAGACCATGTGCCAGAAAAGGGTAAAGATTTAGAGTAAAGAGAGATTCAAAAGCCATGTAAAGATGGAAAATATACAAGGAGCCTGGATACTGTACACACCTTTGATCCTAGGACTCAGGAGAAAGGAGGGTGGATCTCAGAGTCCAAGACCAACATGGGCTACCAGAGAGTGAAGAAGAGCTCATGCCTCTAATTCCAGAAATTGAAAGGCATTAAAGTTAGAGGCTTTCAATCTTACCAATTTGTCTCTAGCCATGTTGAGGAAACCTTAGCAGTCTGATTGAATCTGATGACCACTGCAGTCAGGAGGAGTCTGAGGGCCCCTTCTTTGGTCTGAGATACAGGTAAGAGCTAGTGGATTTGTTGCTTTTTCTGTCTGATATTTAGATTGAAGCTTGAACCTCAATATCATTATCTGAATCTTTTGTTTTTTGTGCTACAATCAACAGTTTATCATGGATGGAATAAAGGCTGATGAGTTCCTACTCTTCCCTAAGAGTCTATTATAGTTATTGGCTTCTGGGGAAGACTGTGCCATTGTCTGCAGTTTTGTAGCCATTATTGCCATTAGTCATTAATATGCTGCCATGTTCTAATACATAAGATCCAACCCATGTACTTTTAAGCCAATAAAATTAACTCACTGATTCAAAATAAATCATTACTGTTGAAAAAGGTTGTTGAGAATAACAGTTTCAATGTTAATTGAAGAAGATAGTTGGGAGTAAAAATAAAATATAAAATAATCATTGTTGATCATTTTAAAATTTCCCAAGTATGTAATAAATTCCAAAAAAATGAACAACCAAGAAGTATATGGGACACAACTGAATGAATACAAACTTATGTTCTTGAGTGTATGGAAAGAGCTGAGGAAGTTAAACATACAGAAAACATAGCTAATAAAGTTCTATCTGAACTTCTGAAAGCTCAAAGACTTCAAATAAATTCAATGCAAAACACCTGTCCAAAATATCAAATCACAGGGAAAAAAATAAAAGACACACAGAGAGAGGGGGGAAGGGATAAGTTACATTGAAGGGAATCCTACTAAACAGACACTAATTTCTTAATAAGAATGGAAGTTGGAGGCAAGAGCCAAAGTTCTAACAAGAAAAAAATAATTAAAATCTCCCTGCCCACCCCAATAACAGAAAATTTCAGAAATGTTAAAAACACAACACTCTCTTGAAACAAAAGAAAGGTAATTTAAACTGGAAATTGGTTCACATTAAATTGACCAAATATACACAAATATAGAAGAAAAAAACCTAAAATGTTATCAATAAATGAAAACACCAAACCAAAACACAAATTGAAACAATGGAAGGAAAATACTAAAAAAAAAAACAGAAAATACTAGCATAGATATCTTCTTACACTTCACTAACTGTGCATGTGTGTGAAATAAAATATGGAGACAAAATACCTGGAAGGAGATGAAAAGAACTGTTTGTTCAACAGAAGTGAAAGAATTCATGAGTAACAGAGAGTCAGTGAACATTCTTTACACAAACAGAAGAGTAAAATATGCAATGTATATATTAATAAAATGGAATTAAAAACAAAAACATAAAGCATGACAAATAAAATAATTATATTATAAATGAGACAGGTTAATGAAGAAATATGTCAGTTTCATGTCTTTTTACATGATAATTTTGAATGATGAAGAAAGAGGAGGGCTATGAGATCAGCCTTAGCATCATCATTCGTGGTTTCTGAGAATGCCACTGTTTAATCATTCTCCTGAGGCAATTTCATTGTTATTACAGATGAAGAGAACTGAGACTCATGACAGATGAGGTGTAGCCAAGGCACTTGCTCATACTATAAGTTGTAGGGGAAGCTGTAGCCACGCCTACTTAGGGGCTGGCTACAGGTGTGCCTGACCACGGCCGCAAAAGTCAGGCGTGGTCAGGGGACATAGGGTGACTGTGTTTTCCATTTCAGTTTCTCTTTTGGGCTTTCGTACAGACTGCTGCCACACAGGCTAGCTAGGTCACTCTGTAAGTAAGGCTTTTCCCTATTAAATACGCTTATATATCTACCAGACTCTGTATTGGTAATTTCCCTCTATATTTGGTTGTCAGGAGCGGGATATTAGAAAACTACACCCCATTTGGGACAGGCTGTGGTTCCCACTGGGCCTGAGGCCTTGGCAGGGTAAGGTCACTCTCTTCACAGGTGCTCCTGGCTAGCAGCCGAACCGCTGCCGCTGAGCTGCTCAGAACCATCCACCCAGCTCGGAGACAGTTTCTAGCTGCCTAGAGTCAAGGTAGGCCTCGGCTTTCAGCAGAGGCTTCCCCTGGCCGCAGCTGTGGTAAATCCCCATCTGTTTCAGTGGTTGCGGCTGCAAGACCATATACTCTCTAAGATAAGCACAGCCGCTTTTGTGACCTCTATCCACCGCTGACCGACTGCTGCCAAATGCTGTGGACTAACTGAACGCCTGTGCTACCTGCTGGTCAAATATAGTTACTGCATCTGGAGTAGAAATCAGGTAAAATTATGGCGGAATATTTATCATTTGCTAAAATTGGTAATATTTTTGCTTACTACGTGAATTCACTGTTTGAGGAGGATGCTAATCTGCCAATTACTGGCCTATATACCATAATGGCAGTTAGCCTGCTGGTACAAATAATATTACTAGCCAGAGGACTCAGGAATAGGGATAAGGATAACCTCACCATCTACTTACAGGAAATAACAGCTTTACGCAATAAGGTTTTGGAGAACAGATTAGGTCAGACCACAATTGTGCAGCAAGTGGAACAGAAATTGGATGATAAGCTTGGCTCTGTGTCCAATACACTAAAGACAGAGCTGTCTGTTACCCAAGATGAGATGCAGCGTATTTATGCCATGTCTGAGACCTTAGAGGCTAGGCTGTCAGAAGACCATGATGAGCTAAAAAATATCTGTAGCCAGCTAGAAACTCAGATAGGCAATGTTACCCAGACATTGGATGCAAAGGTGCAAGATACCCAGGATAGGGTTGAAGAATTGGACAATGCCATTCAATCAATTATTGAAGCATCCAAGGTAGCAGATCACAAATTTGAGTCTATATTCGAATGTTTGGAAGATAATTTACAGTACAGGGCTGACAGATTACATAGGTCCATACGGTCGATTGCTGAGGACTCAAAATCAGCAAATCACGACCTCCAATCTAGACTCCAATACCTAGAAGGCAGTTTCCATACCATCCAGATGCTGCCTAAGGATGATCATATTAAAGACCTAGAAAAACATGTAAATGAGAAGTTAGAGCAATTTACAGATTCACTAACATGCTTGGAATCTTATGATTAAGGGGATTTAAACTTTTCAAAAGGATATCATTACTAGGCTTAAAGATCATTGGGATGCCTCAGAAGCAGAATCACTCCAATCCCAGGCACATACTCCACCCAGGTATCGTGACTATTCTTCTAAGGTTGTTACTCGTACACCATTAGTGTACCCAGCTACCATGGTAGAAAAACCAGCTTCTAAGAAACATACTCATGGATGGATGGCTTATGAATGGCAACCTATACAGCTGAAGGATCTTAAGAATATTAAAGTATCAGTTATCTCATATGGTCTCCATAGCCCATACGTAAAACAGCTATTACATTCATGGGCAACCTTT
>NW_023277142.1:0-80027 GCF_003668045.3 Cricetulus griseus | reverse complement strand
ATGTGGAGGTGGGGAATGTTGCCTAGATTGTTCATTGTAGGATCCTGGATGTGTATTCCTCGGGAAGAGAAAGGAAATGGAAGGGCCCATTCCATTTTATCAATATTCCAGAACACCCAATTTGGGTCCACTGTGGATTGGGACAATGTTGGTGAGGAGTAGGGGCAGGAAATCTGTCTCACCAAGGAAGCCCTTGGGGCCGTTAACAAGATGAAACCAAAACTCAAATTCTTTGTTTATTGGGACAACCATATCCATGCCATGCCAAGAACACCCTGGTGGAAAGAACAGACCAAGGATCTGCAGCAAGTACTAATGTTCATTGACCAAGTCAGTAGTAACCATTAATTCGGCAATGTTCCCACATTCTAGCCTGTGGAAGATTTCTGGAAGATGTGTGGAGATGGAAACTTCAGCTTCTGGATAGGGGGCTTCCTGTTCATGGTGCTCAATTCCTAGTTCTTCTATGATGCCCTGCACTGAAGCACACCCAGGAATGCAGAGAAGCAGACTATTCAGAAAGACATTGTCTTACAGGAACTGCAACAATTCCAGAAGTGTATTGATGAGGATAAAGACTATTTCAACCTCACTAACGCTGTCAAAAAGCAGTTGGTAGACAAGGTCAATAAAGCAGGTATTAGAATTGTGTTCTTCGGCCACTACCACAGGAATGCTGGGGGAACAAAGCAGGATCTCAACATGGTGGCTTCATCTGCTATCAGATGCCAGGTAGTCTAAGACACCACTGGGCTCTGTGTGATGGTCGTCACTCCTGAGAAAATTGTTCACTGATATTATACCTTTGGTGACCTGAGAAAGAGAGGAATTTACCATGAATTGAAGGAGATGATAAGGAGTGACAAGAGAAATATATTTACAGAATGACATATCCCATCAGGCAGTTTTTTTTTAATGGATTTCTTTTACATAAATCAGTGTGGTAGGTCCTACCTTTGATTATATTCAAAAGAAGGCCATCTTCACTTTAAAAATGATAAATTAGACTGGATATTTTCTAGTTATATTTGAGACTTCCCACATTATGTTTAGGTAAATTCCCTTTATTATGCAGCTTTCAGCTCTGCCCTTGAATCCCACTGTTTCTGACAGTTTACAGTCAATAGCCTCCTCCTGCCCCAAATCTCAATTCAGTACCTAAGTGTCATCATCAACATTTCCTCAGCATAAACTGCATCTGCTTTTGTTAAATTGTGGTCATGACTCAGAGCATGCTGGGAATAAAAGTCCCTCCTCCTTTTATGGCCTGATTATAATCTCATGTTGCATGCAGACCAATAGCAAATCCATGAGAAATTAAATAAAAAGGTATTTTTTTCTAAATCCATGAGAAGCTAAATAAAAAGATTTAGTCCATTCTAGGGCCATCTAAATTCCTCATAACAGAGGACTTCAGAGCCACCACTGGCTAAGAAATTCCAGATTTCTGTTACTCCTGATGGTATGAAGACATGTGGTCCAATTGAGGGTGTGTTTTATTCTCTGATGGCAGATGTCACACCCATGTACATGCTCTATTCTAGGAGACTAGAACAGAGACTAGAGCATGAAGACCCTCTATGCTCATGTGTCTACCCTGATTATAATCTCATGTTGCATGCAGACCAATAGTAAATCCATGAGAAATTAAATAAAAAGTTATTTTTTTCTAAATCCATGAGAAGCTAAATAAAAAGATTATTTGTTATCTAAATTCATATGGATTAAATTATACAAGAAGTTAATTATGTTAGAGATTGGTGACACACCAGAGCTCATTGTTTGGTAGCAGAAGAAAATAAGACTTTCAAACTGGAACAATAATTATGTTTTTCAATATTTGTCTTAGTAATACTATTACTTTGATGAAAGTCCTGACCCAAGCAAAGTTGGGAAGGAAAGGGAATATTTAGCATGTGCTTCCTTATCACTGTATATCCTCAAAGGAAGAGAGGACAGTAACTCTAAGTGGGCAGGATTGTGAAGGCAGGGGGTAATAAAAGACTTCTGAAAGCTTTACTCCTTATGGCTAACTCTGTCTGCTTTCTTATAGAATCCATTACCACTAGTCCAGGTGGGGTCTTACAACATTAAGCTGAGCACTGCTGCATTAATTAGTAAGTAAAAATTATCTATAGGATTGTATACAGCATTAACTTATGGAGACATATTCTCAACAGAGGTTATCTCATATCAGATGAATTTAGCTTGTGTCAAGCTGACAAAAATTAACTAGGCTGGTATGAACCTAGGTGAACTAAGTGATGTGGAATTTGCAGGATTGGGGATCAGAGTGGTTTCAAGGATGGCCTCAGTCTGCAGATCCTCTGCTTTTGACAGGGAAGAGCTTGAATGAAAAAAATCATGAATCGTCACCCCAGTGTGTAGGAGACACTGATATGGGGAATATTTAGTGTCTTAGAGAAAGAGATATGTAAGAAAATTTCAAAAGACAGAGAACAAGTTCCCTAAATTGGCTGAGTGAAAAGATCCTTGAGAAAAAGAGGACATGTGAGAGTCACAATTTGCTTATGACCCTTGGGATTTCACCCCTTCCTGGTGGATTATTAAACTATGTTATCAGAGTGCATTTTTTGATGTCCTTATTTTAACATACAGCTATAAATATATGCATATATTCTGACCTTCCATTGTTCTCTTCTGTGCTTCTAACTTCCCATCAAGATTATATCTCAGTCCATTGTTTTTCCCGATGATTTATCACATAAAACCCCCAAGAAGAAAAAAGAAAACACTTTAGCCACAACTTACATTTCCTGTAGTTTCCAAAGAATTAAAACTGCTACTGATCATCTTATTTTCAATGTCAGAACAAAAAGCATAATTTTTATCCATACATTAAGATGACAACACAAAACTAAAAAGATAAAACAAACCACTCTATTTAAAGGACACTAGACTAATTATGTTCGTTAGTCCCAGAGGGGGATACTTTCTCAGCAGGAAGTATGTATTCTCAGGAATGGTGGAGGGTCCCTATTGATAGAGACATACTGTGTTAGTAATCTGAGCAAACCCTACAGCTGTCTATAAATCTGAGAGTCTTTGGTGATTTGCATGAGCACAAAGTATATCTTCCTTAAGTGACAATTTTTAGGTGATTGCTCACAGTCCCTTCAGGAGTCAATCCCAGTCAGGATACATAATGGTCATGAAGTCCCCTGCTTGGGCCCTGGCAATTTGGCTACTCTGTCTCTCAGTTAAGTTGTACAGGACAGAAAATTTTCCAGTCCAATTTATCCATTACTTCCCTTCTAATCGGATGATCGCTACTATACCATTGTTAATTATGTTAATTTTTGAGTGTTTGTTATTTACTGTCAGGTGCCATTTGTGACATTCAAGTGAAACAATCTCCATCCCTCATGTCAGCATCTCTAGGAGACAAAGTGACTATCACTTGCCTTGCAAGTCAGAGCATTAGTTATTACATGGGCAGGTACCAGCAGAAATCAGGACAATGCCCTACGCTCCTGATCTATAATGGGAAAAATTTCAATCTGGTGTTCCATCAAGATTCAGTGGACAATATTCTGGGAAAAGTTTCACTCTAAGTCTGGAGTTTGAAGATATTGCAACATATTTTTGTCTACAGCATCACATTGCTCTTCACACAGTGGTACAAGTCATGACATAAATTATTGAAGGAAGCCAAATTTTTACCCTCTGTTGTCCCAGCTGCTTTTTGTGGTGTTTCTGTGCTCAGATTAGTTGTAGATCAAGAAAGAGGTTTGCTTGAAAGTGCCCAGATATCTGCATATTAATCCTTCTCTCTCTGGTTCTCTGCCAGGATTCAGTGTGCCTTTATCATAACAGAATGAATGAACTGACTAGCAATGTGGCCCTTGAAAAGGGCTGAGAAGTTCTAGGAGACACTGTTGCTGCTTCAGTCTTCATGTGACATGACACAGGAGAGGCTCAAGCCTTGTCGAATATAGTTCACCACGTGTGCCAAAAGATGCTAACCGCCAACATCAAATTAAATGGAGGGAAACTCAATCCAATTCCTCTAAAATCAGGAACAAGACAAGGCTGTTGACTCTATCCATACCTCTTCAATATTGTTCTTGAAATTCTAGCTAGAGCAGTAAGACAACAAAAGGAGATCAAGGGAATACAAAGTACAAAGGAAGAAGTCAAACTCTCACTATTTGCAGACGGTATGATAGTCTATATAAGTGACCCAAAAAACTCTACCAAGAAACTCCTACAGCTGATAAACACCTTCAGCAAAGTGGCAGGATACAAGATTAACTCAAAAAATCTGTAGACCTACTATACCAATGACATATTGGAGGAGAAAGAAATCAGAGAGACATCACCCTTTACAATTGCCACAAACAACATAAAATAACTTGGGGTAACACTAACCAAAAATGTGAAAGACCTGTACCATAAGAATGTTGAGTTTCTAAAGAAATAAAGTAAAGAAGATACCAGAAAATGGAAAGATCTCCTATGCTCTTGGGTAGGCTGATCAACATAGTAAAAATTGCAATCTTGCCAAAAGCAATCTACAGATTCAAAGCAATCCCCATCGAAATCCCAAAACAATTATTCACAGAACTTGGATGAACAATTCTCAAATTTCTATGGAGAAACAAAAGACCCAGGATAGCCAAAACAACCCTGTACAATTGAGGAACTTCTGGAGGCATCACCATCCCTGACTTCAAACTATATTACAGAGCTATAGTCCTGAAAACAGCTTGGTATTGGCACACGTAAATGAATGAAATAGAGTTGAAAACCCTGATATTAACCCATACACCTACAAACACCTGATTTTTGATAAATAATCCAAATTCATATGATGGAGCAAAAAGAACATCTTCAACAAATGGTGCTGGCATAACTGGTTGCAGACATGTAGAAAACTGCAGCTAGCAAGAAGCCTATAGCCTTATACAATTCTTAAGTCAAAATGGATCAAAGACCTCAACATAAATCCAGCTACACTGCACCTATTACAAGACAAATTGATAAATAACCTTGAATTAATTGGTACAGGAGACCACTTCCTGAACATTACACCAGTAGTACAGACACTGAGATCAACAATTAATAAATGAATTAAGTAATTAATTAATGAAACTGAGAAGCTTCTGTAAGGCAAAGGACACAGTCAGCAAAACAAAACAGTAGCCCACAGATTGGAAAAGATATTCACCATCCCCACATCTGATAGAGGGCTGTTCTCCAAAATATACAAAGAACACAAGAAGCTAGTCTCCAAAACACCAAACAATCCAAATAAAAAGTGGGGTACAGAACTAAATAGACAATTCTCAATAGAGGAATCTAAAATGGCTGAAAGACAATTAAGAAAGTGTTCAGCATCCTTAGCCATCAGGAAAATGCAAATCAAAATAACTCTGAGACACCATCTTACTCCTGTCAGAATGGCCCAATTAAAACACACCAATGACAGTTCATGATGGAGAGGATGTGGAGAATGGGGAACACTTCTCCACTGCTGGTGGGAGTGCTAACTTGTGCAGCCACTTTGGAAATCAGTATGTTGACTCCTCAAGAAAATGGGAATCAGTCTACCTACAAGATCCAGCAATTCCACTCTTAGGCATATTCCCAAAAGAAGCACATTCATGCAACAAGTACATCTGTTCAAGGATGTTCATAGCAGCACTATTTGTAATAGCCAGAAACTGAAATGAGCCTAGACACCTCTCAACCATAGAATGGATTGAGAAAATTTGTTGCATTTACACAATGGAGTACTATTCAGCAGATAAAAATCAATGGAAACTTGAAATTTGCAGGAAAATGGATGGAACTAGAAGAAACCATTCTGAGTGAGGTAACTCAATTGCAAAAAGACAAACATGGTATGTACTCACTCATGTGCAGATTTTAGACATAGATTAAAGGATTACCAGCTTAATATCCACACTGCCAAAGGAGCTAATAAACAAGGAGGACCCAAAGAGAGACATACATGGTCCCCTGGAGAAGGGGAAAGTGTCAAGATAGGCTGAGAAAAGTGTGAGCATGGGAAGAGGGGGGAGGGAGCTAGGAGAATGAGAAGGGGAGAAGAGCAAGGATGCAGAGGACATGAGGGAGCAGAAAGGTTGAGTCAGTGGATGAATAGATGATAACAAGAATCAAGATATCATAATAGAGGGAGACATTTTTGGTTTACAGTGAAATCAGGCTCTAGGGAAATGTCTGGAAATCTACAAAGATGACACCAACTCACAATCTAAGTAACAGAGTAGAGGCTACCACAAATGCCCTACCCTTATAATGAGATTGATGACTAACTGATATGCCATCCTATAGCCTTCATCCAGTAGCTGGTGGAAGTAGAAGCAGGAACCAACAACAAATCCACGAACTGAACTGAAACCCAGATTCAGAGAAGGACGAGTGAAAAATCACAGGGGTCCAGGCCAGGCTGATGAAACCCACAGAAACAGCTGAACTGAACATCGGGGAACTCTCGCTCCCCAGACTGATAGCTGGAATACCATCATGGGCCTGATCCAGACCCCGGGACCTTGGTATTCTGTGAGGAATCCTCGGAAATCTATGGGACCTCCTGTAGAAGTTCAGTACTTATCCCTAGCATAGGTGTGGACTTTGGGAGCCCATTCCTTGTAGAGCAATGCTTCCTGAGCCAACACACATGGAGGTGGGCCTAGGCCCTTTCCCAAAGGATACAATAAACACTGATGTCAGCCTATGGGAGGCCTCATCATCTGGGGGATCAGAAAGGATATGTGATAGGGTTTTATTTGGGGGGGTCATAAGGGAAGACAGCTGGGAGAAGGGTACTGGGATTGTCAATTAAATCAATCCTGTTTCTAATTCAAATAAAAAAGTTGAAAGAAAAAGACATACACACACACAAAAGATAATAATTTCTTCTTTTTCTTCAAATTTCAGGGAGGATCTCTATTGAACAATCCCTATTCTGCAGAAAATAAGAGAAAAATAAATATTAACAGACAATACATTTACAGAATTACCTTTACTGCAGTTACAGAGATGATCAGATCATGAGAAATACGATTAAATCAATGGGGCAATACCATAATTAGTTTGCTACTTGAAAATATCATAAACAGCTTTTGGAATGAACAAGAATGTACTTGTTTGGAACATAGTTTTTCTATATTGGTTGTTATTCTTGGGAGATGTATCTTATCTGACTATGTCCATTGATCCATGCTTCTTGTGTGTCATGTATTTAATTGCTTCTACCATCTTGTTACACCATCATAATCTTCTACCTCACAGAGTCTAAATTAACAGCACCAATGTGGACTGAAATATATAAGGAGGTAACTTTGGCCACATTTTTGACCATCTGGAGGATATCCTTGTACAAAATATAACTTTGTGCCCTTCTCTCCATTTTCTTCTGGAAATGAACATCAAAACATGATTGTTTTTGTTCATTTGAATTATTATGTGTATAATTATTCATAAAGTCATTTATAATTCTACTACTGTGCTTTGATTTCTTGCTTATTATTTGTTTGTAATTTATTAATATTCCTCATAGAGGGCACCAAAATATTTTTATGAACATATTAAATAAATTCACATTAAGGAATAAAAACAGCAACTTCATCTTGGTCCAAGAAATTCAGACATACTCGACCAAGGAAAATGTATAATTCTCTCTCCTGAAGCTACTCAATGTTGACATATAGCAATTTAAACCACACAATCTAGCAATCTCTGCTCTGATCATTTGCTTACTGAGACAGAGAATTCACATACATTTCAGAATGCAACATCAGTATGCAAAACTATGCAGAGCATTGTCACCTGACAACAATTATAAACTAAACAAGAAATTAAAAATAAAAACTAGAGAATTCAGAATAAAAGAGGAGAGGTAAAGTTTAGAGGAATGAGAGTTAGAAATATATTAACCAAGGGTTTAAAATGCCTAGTTCTAGTTAGATTTCTGTTTATGTAATAAATATTGACCAAAACCATTTTGGAGTGTAAAGATTTATTTGGTTTTCCTGTCTTGCTTACAGTCCACACTTGAGTGACTTTAGGGTGATAAATCAAGCAGGAACTGGAGACAAGAACTGATGTAGAGACCATAGATCAATGCTGCTTATTGGCTCTTCCTTATGGCTCTCTGTTAATAGCTTGCTCATTCTTATTTCCTTATATATTCCAGGCCATCTGCCCAGTGATGCCACCCACATCAATCATCAGCCAAGAAAATATCCCACAGACTTGTCAGTAGGCCAATGTAATGGAAGCACATCTTTAGCTTAGGTTATTCTTTCCTGGATGAGCCACCTTGTGCTAAGTTGATAAATCAACCAACAACTGCCTATGCCTTAGGTGTGAAAACCTCATGAAAAACCCTAAAGCATAAAGATAGAGCAAAGACATCTTGTATTTTTCAAGTGGAGGAATCAATACTGTCAAAAATATATGTACTACACTTTGGTATTTAAAATTCAAAGCACTTTCTATCACAATACCAATGACACTACTCACAGGAATGTTAAGTCAATCTAAAATCATTTGCAATCACAAAATGCTTATTGAAAGAATTCTTCATCATAAATAACAAGCCAAGAGACCTGGTGTACTTTACCTTTAAACACACAGAAAAACTGTGATAAGTAAAACAGTATTTTACTGACATAAAACAAACATGTAGACCAATTGAGTAGATTAGACAGGATAGAAGTAGAATGTCACTTGTGGTTTCTATTATGAAATGTTAAGAACACACAATTGGATAATGCACCATCTTTTAAAAATGACATCATTTTAAATATTTATAATCTTTTAATTTATGTGCCTATATGTCTCTGTGTGTTTATGAAGGCATTGTGCAAGTACCCACAGATGCAAGAAGAGGACTCTGGATATCCAGTAGCTGGAGTTGCAGGTGGTTGTAAGCCACCTACCATTTGGGGTATTCACCAGAGAAGATTGATGAGACATGTGTTTAAGCCTATAGATAGTCTTTATTAGCTGGTGTTTGTGATCCCAGTATAGTGCTGATACTTTCTTAGGTTGAGCTTTTAAGTACAACAATGATGTTCTGGGTTGATACATTTCAGTTAACAAGAAAACTTAGTCAGAATTGGAACTGCAGAAGATTAAAAAGAAAGATTAGTACATTTTGAGACTTCTCAATAAGTACATGGTCTTATAAGTATTAGACCTCTGTTTTAGTTTTTACAGGTCTTCAGGAATGCACTAAATCTATAAAGTACACTGAAATAAAGAAAATTATGTCCTCAATAAGTGTCCCCTCACAAGGTATATATAAAAATAAGCCACATAACTAATAAGAAAAATATTTGTAACTTGGTCAAGAAATGAAACAGTAAATACATATCCTTTACATACATTAATCAATGGCAAATAGTTTCTTGAAAACAAGAATGGTCATTATACTCATGGCCACTTTCTCATAATTGGTATTTTTTTCATTAATAGGAGCAGGAAAATTTATTCATATTCCTCTATTCATTCATTCTTCACTATTTAATTCCCTGCAGTCTATGTGTTGGATATACAGATCTCTGTTGCACTTATGACATCACAAATAATGACTTTATCCATACTTTTGCATAAAGTATTGCAAAATGTATTAAACAACAGAATTAATTTCATTTGAGAGTCTAGAAATAAAAAATTATATCCCTAGTGAAAACAATTTAGTCAGGGTTTGATAAGCACATTTGTGAAAATTCATCTTAAAGACCTTTTTCAAAGTTACGTCTTCATAAAAGTATTACACACAGCATGAGATTTTTGTCCATTTAATATATGTTTGAATTTACTTGTATATATTCACTGTACATGGCACATTAGAACCATATATTGTACCTTGAACATAAAGTCCCATGTTCACCTTAATGTCCTCTGTATGGATAATTTTGAAAATACTTTGGACATTTAAATCAGTATACTTCATAATGTTAAGATTGCATTTGTTAAGTTGAGTAGAGTGAAAGAAGTAATTTCAAGAGTTTAATTATATTGCTTAATATCATCTATTGTAAAAGTGCTCTAGAATCTCTATGGGCAATGGTTCTGAGATACTGACTTATCCCTGGTGCTCAAAAGCTGTGTGTCATTCAGCAAATCCGCTAGATTCTCTTCACTTTACTTGGGCATCTATAGAAATAACTTTAGGTAAATATCACACTAGAACAAAGAAGTTGCTTGTTAATAAACATTCAACACTATTTTCACCTAAACATCCAAGGAAAAATAAAAGTTATTTGGAATTAGAGAAAATATCTAATTAGGATAATCAATCTTAAAAAAATAAAGAACAACCAACTGTGACAAATGTTTGCATGGATAGCTCTGGGAAGTTGAAACAAGGAGATCATTAAATTTATGACAGCCTGTCTAGTTATCTCAACAAAACAAAACAAACAAACACTTGGGACAATAAACAATATACAGTTTTTAATATTCTAAAAAAAATTACATGAATATCTATTAAAATAAAATTCATAGTTTATTCAATAAATCAAGTTGTTCAACATGTCTATTTGAAAATATGTCCTTTATATTTCTCACATTTTAAAAAAGTATAGGCTAGTTGCTATTTATGTAAATATTAGAATTAATACAGACAAGAATTATATAGTTTTCTTTATATCATCTGATATCCTTTTAGCAATCCAGTAACTGTCCTTCTAAAGCATGTGAATTTCACAATATTATCAAGTTCTATTCAGCTTGAAATGACTAGCATTGGTTGAGTGTTTAGGAATTAACATTTTCTCGTCATTTGGTGGGGTTACACCAGTTGACTAACTTTTCTGAGTAGTACTGTCCTACCATCAACTAACCCTAAAACCTTGCCAAGAGAAGACCCGGGGGACAGGATGTCATGTGTTTCACAGATAAGCCTGAGAAATTAAAAATGTGGATCTACGTTTTTGTTCCCTTAGATGGAGTCCTCTGTGAACTTGGACTCCATTGTTGTGACTCCATAACACAGAGACCGATGCGGGACATATATTCTCATTCAAGTTTAATGAGAATTTAACACAGTTTCATTTTCCATATAGAGAAAAACTCAGAATGGGGAAAGTTTTCCTAAAACTCAATAAAGAGGAACTATGAAACTGCTCCTGTTCATTCTTTTCAAGTCTTCTAAAAGTTCCTTTTCTCTTAAGAAGGCTTTCCTCCAGTTGGATATAGGAATTCTGTGACATGTCTGGAGGGCTGTCCTTGCAAGTCTAATCAGAGCCTTGTACATAGTAATGGAAACACCTAATTGGAATGGTACCTGCAGAAGCTAGGTCAGTCTCCAAAGCTCCTGATCTACAAAGCTCCTGATTTTCTGGGGTGCCTGGCAGGTTTAGTGGCAGTGGGTCAGGCACAGATTTCACCCTCAAGATCAGCAGAATGGACCCTGAGGTTTTTGGAGTATATTTCTGCTCTCAAGGTTCTCATGCTCCTCACACAGTGATTCCGATCCTAACAAAAACATCCTTGCTTGGGGTGGCCCAGCTGCCAAATACATTACATATCTGTTTGTTTGAGAGTGAGTCACTGCAGTACTCCAGATTATTTCTTGAAGAAGAGGGACTTATTATAGTGGGAAATTACCAATATGGAGTAAGGTAGAAATATAAGCGTATTTAATAGGGAAAAGCCTTACTTACAGAGCAACCTAGCCAGCCGGAGTGGCAACAGTCTGTACAGTAAGCCCCAAAGAGAAAACCGAAAGCAAAAACACAGTCACCCTACATCCCCTGACCACGCCCTCGCAAGCTTTCGAGGGTGTGGTCAAGCACACCTGTAGCCAGCACCTGAGTAGGCGTGGCTACAGCTTCCCCTACAATTCCCCTTTTAGTCTAAAAGAGGATTAAAACTTAACAATTTAAAGTATCCAAAATTAACAATCATAAAGGTAAAATATAAGAAGATACAACAATCTGCTTATGTCACATCCTAACTATCTATTTTAACTAAACCCTAAATTCATCTGAAAGAGGTGTCCAAGACTGAACACCTCCTTCCAATCCCAACCATAAACAATAGGAAGCTATCCCTAACTAGGTATATACACTATCCTAAGTGACAACAATGAGGAAAGGGGGTGTAGCATTCTCCAAGTTACTTCCTGCTGAAATGGGATGATGATAGTCATGTGGGGTCCTGTAGGAAGAAAATATTAGTGTACTAAAAGTCTTGAATGGATTGTATCCAGTCCACGTTATATGGGATTCTCTTGATAGAAGATCTCCCTTGAAATCCTCAACTTGATTGAAGTCAGTATCCGAAGCTTTGGCAAGAGTGTCAGTTGAAATGGATCAAGTTGGATCCAGTGCAGTTGAGGAGGTGTGGCCCATTTTCTTTCCGGGGTGTCCAGGGATTGCAGTCAGGCAAGTCTTCACTGGCTGTGTGGGACTCAAACATAAATAGTTATCAGAGAAATGTTTGCTTGTGTATGTACACATGCTGGGGAATGTAACCATGAGAGCATAACAATTATGAGAGGTTGTACACCTTGAGAGAAAGATCGAAGAAAAGACAAAGACAGTCCCAAAATTCTTCTTTTATTCTGTATTACACCAATTGGCCTCTTGATACAATACAGAGACACTAAAGTTTAGTTAAATAAGGTGCTTGGATTTTAGAGGAGGAAAGCCAAATCCACCTCTAAATCCAGCATTGGTTTAATTGAATAGGGACTAGGAAATAAAGAGAAATAGAGTTTTTTGAGAGACAGCTGTAAAGTTTACCGTACGACACATTCCTTTTATTTGATGGTTAGAGCTATCTTCTATTCTTAAGTATCTACCCATGCAGTGTCCTTTGCCTTCTGAAGATGAGTTTTCCTGTGAAGATAAAAGCAAAACACTTCCCTTTCCTTTGGGAGGTTTCTATTTAGTTTATAAGATATACCTTAGTAGAATACCTGTCGTTTGTCCTCGTCGAGAGGTTTTTCCTTTTCCACTCGAATCTTGATCAACTTTGATGGTATCCAAAGTTTTTCTTTTCCTGTGGAAACCAATGCAAAACCCCTTACCCAACGTAACACATGTCCTGGTTTCCATTCAGAAGTTAGTACGTATTTGAAGTATACTGGCTGATTGAGTTCAGCAGTTTTTTTCTGTAGTCCAGTGTCTCTCTGCAGCTGTTTGTCCTTTTTCATTGGCATTAAGAAAGTTTAGTGTTAATTAAGCATTATGCAACCTATGTTTGGGGGGTATAGTCGTCCAAGCTTGTTTGTTGAACATCTCCTTTAGTGTTGTATTAGATCTATCAACCACTGCTTGTCCTGTAGGATTGTATGGTATACCAGTAACATGCTTTATGTTATAATATTTGAAAAATTGTTTCAAATTCGTAGAGACATATGCTGGAACATTGTCAGTTTTTATTTGTGCAGGTATACCCATAACTGCCATCACCTCTAGCAGGTGTTTAATAACAGAATCAGCTTTTTCAGAGTTAAGAGCTTTAGCCCATTGGAACCGTGAGAATGTGTCTATTATGATGCACATATTTCAAATTTCCAAACTCTGCAAAGTGAAAGACATCCATCTGCCAAACCTCATTTCTCTGAATGCCCTTAGGATTACAACCTGCTGGCAATGGAGTTTGATTATAAAAGGAACAAGTAGGACAGTTTTTCACTATCTCCTTGGCTTGTTGTCAAGTGATGGAGAAGTCCTTTTTCAAACCTTTGTTATTTACATGATGTTTCTTATGAAATTCTGAGGCTTCTAGCACACTTCCAATTAATAAACGATCAATCTCATCATTGCCTTGTGCTGGTGGGCCTGACAGATCCGTATGGGATCTGATATGTGTAATGTATATAGGATTACTTCTGTTTCTGATAGTTTCCTGTAATTGTAAAAACAGAGAAGTTAATTCTGTATTATCAGGAACGAATTCTGCAGTCTCAATATGTAACACGACTCTCTCTGCATATTGAGAATCAGTAACTATATTAAGAGGTTCTGTAAAATCCATAAGAACCATGAGAAATGCATATTATTCTGCCTTCTGTATAGATTCATATGGACTTTGAACTACTTTACTTACCTCACCGGCTTTATAACCAGCCTTACCTGATTTGTTGGCATTAGAGGAGAAGGTAAGAACTCCAAAAATGGGAGTTTGTCTTACAATACGTGGAAGAATCCAGACTGTCTTTTTTATGAATTTAATTCTTTCAGTTTTGGGATAATTGTTGCCAAAAAAGTCAATAAGAGCTATTTGCCAATATTCATTATCTTTCCATAAGGAGGAAATTTCTTCATTAGTTAAAGGTATTATTATTTCTGCTGGATCTTTTCCAGTCAGTTGACGAAGTCTTAATTTTCCCTTTAAAATCAAATCAGTAATCTTTTCTACATATGTATTTAACTTTTTATTCTGTTTATATGGCAGCTATTCAAATATAGTGTCTTCCCTTTGCATCAAAATTCTAGAAGGGTATTCTCTGGATGGCAAGATAACCAGAATACAGTCTAAATTAAGGTTTATCCGATCTACATGTGCATCCAATATTCTGTTTTCTACCCATTGTAACTCTTTTTCTGCATTAGCAGATAATATTCTAGGACTGTTTATGTCCTTATCACCTTTAAGGGCCATTTTTAAGTCCTTTAAGTCATGTCCTTCTACACCAATAATTGTCTGTAATTGAGAAATTTCCCCTAATAATTTCTGAAGATAATTAAGAGTTTGATACAGATATCTCCTAATTTGTAACTTTTGAGTACAGTATCTTTTACATTATAATCAATGTTGGCTGCATACAAAACACATTCTTCTAGCAGAGCTGATCTGATCTTTAAAGGCAAAGGTATTCTTTTGCATATTGGGTTTGCATTCTCATAAGCTATAGTATATATAATTAATTGTCTTGTTTCTGGATCTGGTACCTGTAATTCTAGTTAACCTTTGTAAGAAGTCCTGGAACAGTTCTGTAGGTCCCTGTTCTATTCTGGTGTAAGCTTCTAGGCATTCTCCTGGCTCACGAACCTTATCCCAGGCATTTAATGCTGCTTTCCTTCATAGAGACAGTATATCGTCATCATATTCAGCCTGAATCTGTGGGTCAGCATAAATACCCTGACCAAGAAGCTTATCTAGAGGGGCTTCAAAACCTTCCTTTATGCCCTGATGCTCAAGGAGCTTTTCCTCTTCCCTTACTAATGCCTTCCACTGGCTTTCACATGAATTCTCAAGTACAGCTGCTACCAATTATTCCCAATCTGTGGGTGTCACCCTGTTAAAGGTTGCCCATGAATGTAATAGCTGTTTTACGTATGGGCTATGGAGACCATATGAGACAACTGATTCTTTAATATTCTTAAGATCCTTCAGCTGTATAGGTTGCCATTCATAAGCCATCCATCCATGAGCGTGTTTCTTAGAAGCTGGCTTTTCTACCATGGTAGCTGTGTACACTAATGGTGTACAAGTAACAAACTTAGAAGAATAGTCAGGATACCTGGGTGGAGTAGGTGCCTGGGATTGGAGTGATTCTGCTTCTTGAGGCATCCCAATGATCTTTAAGCCTAGTAATGATATCCTTTTGAAAAGTTTCAATCCCCTTAATCATAAAAGATTCCAACCATGTTAGTGAATCTGTAAATTGCTCTAACTTCTCATTTACATGTTTTTCTAGGTCTTTAATATGATCATCCTTAGGCAGCATCTTGATGGTATGGAAACTGCCTTCTAGGTATTGGAGTCTAGATTCGAGGTCATGATTTGCTGATTTTGAGTCCTCAGCAATCGACCGTATGGACCCATGTAATCTGTCAGCCCTGTACTATAAATTATCTTCCAAACATTCGAATCTAGACTCAAATTTGTGATCTGCTACCTTGGATGCTTCAATAATTGATTGAGAGCCGATTGGAGACGGGAGCCAACCAGGGCTGCATTGGAGGTTAAAATTGGGCAAGGATCCAACACCTTTTGACAGGTGTTTGAGAGCACCACTAGTACACAGTTCTGACAGTGTTTCATGACAATGGATGGCGACAGTTCCACAACCGACGCTTCTCAACTAGGGATTTCCGCAGACTACATTGGAGGAAGTCATTATGTTATCCAGCCTCATGATGATACTGAGGACAGCATGAATGATCATGAAGATACAAATGGTTCAAAAGAAAGTTTCAGAGAACAAGATATTTATCTTCCCATTGCAAATGTGGCTAGGATAATGAAAAATGCCATACCTCAAACAGGAAAGATTGCAAAAGATGCCAAAGAATGTGTTCAGGAGTGTGTGAGTGAGTTCATAAGCTTCATTACGTCTGAAGCAAGTGACGTCATCAGGAGAAGCGGAAGACCATCAACGGAGAGGACATTCTCTTCGCCATGTCCACTCTAGGCTTCGACAGCTACGTGGAGCCTCTGAAATTGTACCTTCAGAAGTTCAGAGAGGCCATGAAAGGAGAGAAGGGCATTGGTGGAGCGGTCTCGGCTACAGATGGGCTAAGCGAGGAGCTCACAGAAGAAGCATTCACTAACCAGTTACCGGCTGGCTTAATAACTGCAGATGGTCAACAACAAAATGTTATGGTTTACACGACGTCCTATCAACAGATTTCTGGTGTCCAGCAAATTCAGTTTTCGTGATCTGAAGAAATGATGGAACCGGGCTCTGGAGAGATTCCAACCAAGTCTGGAACAGGCATTGGGAGGAAGTGAGGGCGAAGACTCCTCTGTGTAAAATAAGTAGCTGTAATGTAGCTTCCTGACGCTTGACTAATTGAGGTGTTAATTCTGACTTGAGAATCTTTTTCATGAATGATTTTAAAGAAAAAATTGGATTTTAAAGGTATTAAAATATTTTTGTTTTGTACGAGAGTTTGTTGCTCTGTATGACGCCTGTATGCATTGTATATTGCAATTTATTACTGTCAGAGATTTGTAGACAGTTTCTTATTTTCATATTGAATCATGTTATTTTGTAATTCAAGTAAGCAGCTGGGTTAATTCATGATGTTTGCCCTTTTAATAAAATGTAAGGGTAGAGTTCATTTTGAATGAGAGTTGCCTTTATTATAAATTTGTCTTGGCTATATTCTATCTTGCATGATAAGCTAGCTAGATTTTTAGCATTTATTCTATTTATTGAAATTAATTTTTTGGTAAAACAGTCATAGCTTAGGCAGTGTCATTTTTTAAAATGTAATTGAATAATTAAGTTGGATGCAGAAGCAAGTATTGTCTGGCCTATAAACTTGGTGCCCGTCACTGTCCGTTCCTGTTCAGGTAGCTTTAGTTACTATTATGTGTGTTAGAATTCATTTCCCCCGGTGTAGTCCTAGCATCCTTGAAGTGGTCCTATTCTTAAAGTACTATAGTATCCTTGTCAAGGAGAGGGATTGTGTAATCCACTGATAATGTCATACTACCTTTTTCACTGAGGGGTCAGATTTTCTGTTAAGCTGTGGGAACTAAAACAGTGGGTGTAATTCTGCAGACGTTTTAAATCAACCAGTGAACAACCAGGGGAGCAGTGAGCGCTGGGATGATGGATGATGGGACACGGGAGCCTTTGGTTTGCTGTCATGCTATCTGCAATAAACTAACAATAGATGTTGTAAAAAAAAATAATTGATTGAATGGCATTGTCCAATTCTTCAACCCTATCCTAGGTATCTTGAACCTTTGCATCCAATTTCTGGGTAATATTGCCTGTCTGAGTTTTTAGCTGGCTACAGATATTTTTTAGCTCATCACGGTCTTCTGACAGCCTAGCCTCTAAGGTCTCAGACATGGCATAAATACGCTGCATCTCATCTTGGGTAACAGACAGCTCTGTCTTTTGTGTATTGGACACAGAGCCAAGCTTATCATCCAATTTCTGTTCCACTTGCTGCACAATTGTGGTCTGACCTAATCTGTTCTCCAAAGCCTCATTGCGTAAAGCTGTTATTTCCTGTAAGTAGGTGGTGAGGTTATTCTTATCCCTATTCCTGAGTCCTCTGGCTAGTAATATTATTTGTACCAGCAGGCTAACTGCCATTATGGTATATAGGCCGGTAATTGGCAGATTAGCATCCTCCTCAAACACTCAATTCATGTACTAAGCAAAAATATTACCAATTTTAGCAAATGATAAATATTCCGCCATAATTTTACCTGATTTCTACTCCAGATGCAGTAATTATATTTGACCAGCAGGTAGCACAGGCGTTCAGTTAGTCCACAGCATTTGGCAGCAGTTGGTCAGCGGTGGATAGAGGTCACAAAAGCGGCTGTGCTTATCTTAGAGAGTATATGGTCTTGTGGCTGCAACCACTGAAACAGATGGGGATTTACAGCAGCAGCGGCCAGGGGAAGCCTCTGTGAAAGCCAAGGCCTACCTCGACTCTAGGCAGCTAGAAACTGTCTCCGAGCTGTGTGGACGGTTCTGAGCAGCTCAGCGGCAGCGGTTCGGCTGCTAGCCAGGAGCACCTGTGAAGAGAGGGACCTTTCCCCGCCAAGGCCTCAGGTCCGGTGGGAACCACAGCCTGTCCCAAATGGGTTGTAGGTTTCCAATATCCCACTCCTGACAACCATATATAGAGGGAAATTACCAATACAGAGTCGGGTAGAAATATAAGGGTATTTAATAGGGAAAAGCCTTACTTACAGAGTGACCTAGCCAGCCTTCATGGCAGCAGTCTGTACACAAGCCCAAAAGAGAAACCGAATTTGAAAACGCAGTCACACTACGTCCCCTGACCACGCCCTCACAAGCTTTTGAGGGCGTGGTCAGGCATACCTGTAGGCAGCCCCTAAGTAGACGTGGCTACAGCTTCCCCTACAACTTATAATCTGAGCAACTGCCTTGGCTACACCTCATGTGTCATGAGTCTCAGTTCTCTTCATCTGTAATAACAATGAAATTGCCTCAGGAGAATGATTAAACAGTGGCATTCTCAGAAACCACAAATGATGAGGCTAAGGCTGAGTGAAAACTCATTCTGATCTTATAGCCCTCCTCTTTCTTCATCATTCAAAGTTATCATGTAAAAAGACATGAAACTGACATATTTCTTCATTAACCTGTCTCATTTACAACATAATTATTTTATTTGTCATGTTTTATGTTTTTAATTCCATTTTATTAATATATACATTGCATATTTTACTCTTCTTTGTTTCCTGTTTGTATAAAGAATGTTCACTGACTCTCTAAGTTCAGACTCTGTTACTCATGAATTCTTTCACTTCTGTTGAACAAACAGTTCTTTTCATCTCCTTCCAGGTATTTTGTCTCCATATTTTATTTCACACACATGCACAGTTAGTGAAGTTTAAGAAGATATCCATGCTAGTATTTTCTGATTGTTTTTAGTATTTTCCTTCCATTGTTTCAATTTATGTTTTGGTTTGGTGTTTTCATTTATTGATAACATTTTAGGTTTTTTCTTCTATATTTGTGTATATTTGGTCAATTTAATGTGAACCAATTTCCAGTTTAAATTACCTTTCTTTTTTCAAGAGAGTGTTGTGTTTCTTATATTTCTGAAATTTTCTGTTATTGGGGTGGGCAGGGAGATTTTACTTATTTTTTCTTGTTAGAACGTTGGCTATTACCTCCAACTTCTATTCTTATTAAGAAATTAGTGTCTGTTTAGTAGGATTCCCTTCAATGTAACTTATCCCTTTCCCCCTCTCTCTGTGTGTCTTTTATTTTTTCCCTGTGATTTGATATTTGGGACAGGTGTTTTGCATTAAATTTATTTGAAGTCTTTGAGCTTTCAGAAGTTCAGATAGAACTTCATTAGCTATGTTTTCTGTATGTTTAACTTCCTCAGCTCTTTCCATACACTCAACAACATAAGTTTGTATTTATTCAGTTGTGCCCCATATACTTCCTGGTTCTTCATTTTTTTGGAATTTATTACATACTTTGGAAATTTTAAAATGATAAACAATGATTATTTTATATTTTGTTTTTACTTCCAACTTTCTTCTCCAATTAACATTGAAACTATTATTCTCAACAACCTTTTTCAACAGTAATGATTTATTTTGAATCAGTGAGTTAATTTTATTGGCTTAAAAGTACATGGGTTGGATCTTATGTACTAGAACATGGCAGCATATTAATGACTAATGGCAATAATGGCTACAAAACTGCAGACAATGGCACAGTCTTCCCCAGAAGTCAATAACTTTAATAGATTGTTAGTGAAGAGTAGGAACTCATCAGCCTTTATTCCATCCATGATAAACTGTTGATTGTAGCACAAAAAACAAAAGATTCAGATACTGATATTGAGATTCAAGCTTCAATCTAAAGATCAGACAGACAAAGCAGCAAATCCACTAGCTCTTACCTGTATCTCAGACCAAAGAGGAGGCCCTCGGACTCCTACTGACTTCAGTGGTCATCAGATTCAATAAGACTACTAAGGTTTCCTCAACATGGCTAGAGACAAATTCGTAAGACTGAAAGCCTCTAACTTTAATGCCTTTCAATTTCTGGAATTAGAGGCATGAGCTCTTCTTCACTCTCTGGTAGCCCATGTTGGTCTTGGACTCTGAGATCCATCCTCCTTTCTCCTGAGTCCTAGGATGAAAGGTGTGTACAGTATCCAGGCTCCTTGTATATTTTCCATCTTTACATGGCTTTTGAATCTCTCTTCACTCAAAATCTTTACCCTTTTCTGGCACCTGGTCTTTTATGTGCTAAACAACATTGCTAAAATTAAAGCAGTGGTTGTTTTAGCTGCTGTCTTTCTAAGATGGTGGGGCTATATTTACTGCCAGGACTGAAAGCTGTGCTTATCGACTTGGTCTTTGCTGCCATCAAGGAGCATTTTGCCGGCTTGGAGATGTGGTCACTGCCACTGCCACTGCTTGTACACACCATTCAATTGTTAGCAGGGCCTCTTAAAGGGTAGTCCTGCAGCTTTTTCCACTTATGCTGCCTCACAAGACCTCCCTTAAGGGAGCCACTCCAGTCTCTGCTTATTTTTAACAAAACAGAGACCACCACAAAAAATGCTGCTACAAAGAAGTCTTGCTTTTCTCTGTTCTTTTGCTTCTAAAATCCCCTTTTAAGCTTTTGTGGAGTTTTTATGTGGAAGTTTGTAAAACCACCTGGTTACCATTTCTAATGATAACTCTTTCCTCCAGACTCATGAGTTACGCTTCCATGTTAGGGACCCAAATATCACACAGAGTCTTATATTATTGACAATGCTGCTGGCCAATGAGTAGGATTCTCATTTACTAGCTCTGTCTTAGGTATCAACCATAACCATTAATATATATGTTTTATAAAGACTAATCTTATCAAGGCCACCAGAAGCATGTGTCCTTTTTTCCTGGGATCACATGGTGACTCCTGTCTTTACTACATTTCCCAGAATCCTGCTCAAATCCTAGCCTCACCTATCTTACTTCCCTATTGGCCAACAGTGTTTTTATCAACCAATAAGACAAACATATACACAAAAAGAACTCCCCCATCAGTTTCTTTTACAAATGTGTGTGCCCTTATATTTGAGGCATAGATGTTATTATTGACACTTCATCTTGATGGACTTTTCCTGTGATGAATATGCAATGTCTTTCTTCATTTCATTTGATTAATTTTAGCTTGAAATCTACTTTGTTAGGTGTTGGGATACCTACACCAGTTTGTATCTTTAGTTCATTTGATTGGAAAAATCTTTTCCAAACCCTTTACTCTGAGGTAGTACCTGCCTTTTAAGTTAGGGTGTGTTTCTTATATGTAGCAGAAGGAAGGGTTGTGTTTTTGTATATATTTGGTTAGCCTGTGTCTTTTTGTAATCAAAATGAGACCATTGATATTTAGAGACAGTAATGTTCAGTGAATGCTAGTGCCTGTTATTTTAGATTTTGTTGTTGTGGGTTGTACTGTGTGTGTGTGTGTGTGTGTGTGTGTGTGTGTGTGTGTGTGTGTGTGTTTCCCTTCTTTGTGTTTTGCTAGTGTGGGATTATCTATTGTCTGTGTTTTTCTGATGTAAGTAACTTCCTTGAGTGAGAATTTTCATTCTAATACATTCTGTAGGGCTGGTTTTGTGGATATGTATTGTTTAAAACTGGTTTTGTCATGGAATATCCTGTTTTCTCTGTGTATGATTATTGAAAGCATTGCTAGCTGTAGTAGTCTGGACTCGAATCTATGGCCTCTTACTATCTTCAGATCATCTGTCCAAAACCTTCTGGCTTTCAGAGTTTCCATTGAGAAGTTAGTTATACTAGATCTGAAAGAAGTGCCTTTATAAGTTACTTGGCCTTTTTCCTTTGCAACCCTTAATAGTCATTATTATGCATGTTTAGTGTTTTGATGTAAAATAGTGAGAGGTTTTTTGTTTTGTTTTGTTTTTATTTTTGGTCCCGTCTATTTGGTGATATGTATGCTTCTTGTTCTTTCATTTGCATATCCTTTTTTAGGAGGGAAAAGTTTTCTTCTACGATTTTGCTAAATACATTTTATGTGCCTTGAGTTGGACATTTTATTCTATCCCTATTATTTTTAAGTTTGTTCTTTTCATGCTGTCATAGATTTCCTGGGTGTTGGATTTAACATTTCTTTGATGGGATTTCATCCGGGTGAGCATGTCTTGGACTATTTAGATGCATCATTTATGGTGTTTTTATTTTGGATCAATTCTTTTTATTTTACACTAGTTTACATGAAATTATTTGATGTAACTAAAATACTACCTATCATTCCTCTTCAATATTCTTCTACTTTCTCTTAGTATATACTTCAAATTAGAGATTTTCCCCAAGATTGGTTCAAGTAACAGTAAATTAGTTTGAATATATCACAGATAGGTGATTTATTCAAAACCCTTGAATTGATGGTAAGGCAGAATTAGCAGATAATACACAGAAAGACTAATCGATATAAACATTAGTCATTGCCTCTTGGTCTAATTGAGATCTAGTCCCTTTATTCCTTCTTGAATCTTGGGTCACAGGCTCAATGGGATATGAGAGAATACTTTATTATTGTTAAAAAGAAAGGTGCAAGAAAAGAAAGGTGCCCATACAACGAATTTTTTCATATTATGTATTGTTTCATCTTATGAATTAGTTTTTATTATAGACTTCTTCATACTATGGGGTTGAGTAGCTGTTTTCGGCTATTTCCAGATATATTCTCCTGAATTTAGTTTCATTTTCTACATAAGGAAATTGAGTTGCATGTTGATGAAGAGATGTTTCATCAACTTAATGAGATTATATAAATATGTTTCCTGGCTGAGAAATTTGGAACTATCAGCCTTTTTGTCCAATCACCTCCCTCAGTACTAAAGATTGCTCTTAATTTTTTAAAGAAATTATATTGTTATTTTATATGCATGGTTTTTTTGGATGTATGTCTATGTACTAAATGACTGCTTGCTGTCTGCAAAGTCCAATAAAGGGCTGTATCAGTTTATACTAGAGTTAAGGACAGTTGTGAGCTCCTGTTGTGTGTGTGCTATGTATCTAATAGGTCATCTGGAATGGAAGGCAGTCTTTTTAGCCATGAGCCATCTCTGTAGCCCCTGAAGCCTCAGATGTTTTATTGTTCTTGGAACAATGGCCACCAAATGTTAATAATGTAGAATGATTTCCAAAATCATATGACATCCTTCATCTCCAAGAGGATACATTGTGTATATTTTTATGTATCTCCTGTGATAAATGACTATTACATCATACCTTTCAGATTCACAATGAGATGATCTCATAGTAACAGGGTGTAATACTCTGTCTGAGTTAAAATCATATAGTGTCTGGGCTCTAATAAAATACAATGTCTAGTGCTCTAATAAAATAATCAATTTCTGCCTTTTCAACTCCAAGATGCCTAAAACACTTTTCTAAGTTCCCTTCTCTCCTCATTACAATATGCCTTTTTACTCCCATGTGTCCTTTATGGTGAAAATTAACCACCAGCAGTATGAGGACCTCATAATTATACTGATGTTTCCTATGTATTCAAAATATACCACTTTGTCATATACCAAATTTCTTTTAACATTATAAGTTTTTCAGTAACTGAATGCAGCATGTTTAGTTTCCACACCTCATTATAGATATATATTTGATAGAGATTTTGTAAATTTTATAAATTTGTTCTTTAGCTTAAACACTTGTTTTAACATTAAATGACAATATAATTATAGCAAGCCTCCTCCAAAGTATTAACTTTCATGGTACCAGAAGGTGCTATGGAAGCTGTCAAGGAAGGGAAGCCACCTATAGTCCTATTCTGTCTTATCATTCTAGCACAGATGACTGCTTTTTGCTAGATGCTTCCCAATATTTGGAGAGAGCAAAAATAAATTTCTTTTCAAATTCACTGAAAAATCTTTCAGTAGAGAAAAACAATCAATAGTCCTATCCAGATGAAACCCCAGGGAAGATTAGAGAATAATTTGTAAGATACAGGTAACTAACATAACTTCTAAGAGTGCTGGGAGATTATCTCTTCATCACACACACACACACACACACACACACACACACACACACACACACACAAGACAATTTCTCTTTCACACCAACACAGAGACAAAGACACAGGACAGACATTGACAGAGACAGAGAAACAGAGACTCTGAATATATTTTGAATTATTGAAATATTATTTTAAATGATTTATTGTTAAAAGTACCTTGTTTTTAGTGAGAACTTATGCATGTAATAAAGGAGGAGTGATGGTTCAGATGAAAGATTTTCCATAAGAATAAGGTAGAATGGAGTGCTATTTTATTGTCACCCACAGTGGGTGCACCTGAATCTACTGCTATTTCAGCTACTCGCTGGGGCTCTGCAATCACTGTTCCACTGCTCATATGAAGGCTTAATGGGACTGCTATAACCTGTCAGAACTGCCTCTGACTCTGCAGCCAAATTTACTTCTTACCCAAGTCTCTATTGTTCTATTTTTACCAATAAAGAACTGGGAGTCAGACTATGGGGTGCAAAACTTCTAGCTAAGAAAGTCAGGGAAGGAACTATTTGTATTCGTCCTTATCTGGCAACCTTAAGCAAGAGTTTCTTTTGTGATACTCAACCAAAAAGATGACCAAATTCACAAGTCTACAATCAATACTTCCTGGGCATTTTCTATCCAGTTTCTGGAGTCCCTCTAACAATCTATGGCTACTTCCTTTCAACTAGATCTTGGCTCCAAATTCTGGCCCAAGCTTTTATTTAAATAATACAAATTCAGGGTTCAAAATGTGATCAATATTCCACAAAATGAACAGATATCTAAACCAAGTCCTCTTAACCTGAGTGGGAAAGAGTCGTGCATTTTGGATGATGGTGAGTCTGTGAGTGACAAAGTTGCTGATAGAGCATGTTATTAACTCAGTCTCTCAATGTGTTAAGAACAGGTAAGGTGGCAATAGTGGAGGAGAAACCCAGTAATCTTAGTTTCCAATGCTGCAGAGCCTTAGGAAAAGGGTTAGGGAGTATATAATCACAGCCACCTAAAGCGTCCCCTATATGAAGAGGGCATAGCGCAGGGCATACAGCCCCCCTTCCAGCATCCCACAAAAGCCCTTGCCCCACAGACATTTCAAGAAATGACTGCGATCTTATCTGGAAGCAGCTCTGAGGGTATTGGGTCACTTGTTGGTTAAGTTCTGGGTAGTTTTAGAAGATCTTGTTTTTCCTGTTCTTACCTTTACTCTGTAGTAGGTCCCTTCTTAGAAGGGTCTAAATGTGGCATTTTCACTCTTCATTTCTCTAACATTTAATTTCATCTGTCCATTCACAATTGATTATGGAAAATACCATTCAGATTATCTGCAGACATTTGACTTGTTTCAGCCACTCTTCCAACATCCTTCCTTTTCTCTCTCTCTGTATTTCACTGTCTCATTGAGATGCAATTAGTGGTAGTATTATTTTATTTCATGTTCCACAATGTATTTACCTGTTTGGGAAGCATGAATTCTGTTATTTCCAACAGGCTATTAATGAATACAAATGAAATTTGAGATAGGTTAATAACCAGTAATTTATTAGGGTATATATTCACACAAGGGATCCAGTGACCAGGTTGGGACTGCAAGCAGGTCAGACCCAGAATGCTTTCCAGCGCCAGCTCAGCCTAGAGAGAAAGACCATATGCTGGGCCCATTGCTCTTATACACCCTGCTATGTGCCTGTGACTATGCCCAAATTTGGGCATGGTCTGCAGTACCTGTAATCAGGGTCTCTCCTTACTACAGGCTTTTCATTATCTGTTTCTTTTTGTTTCTACAAGTGTTAACTATATGAAGCTATAGCCATCAATACTACCACTTGAATTTAAATTCTAGGAAATTAATTCTATGGAAACTTGAAAACTTATTGTTATTAATTTCTAAACAAGATGCTATTTTCATTCATATTCATCATCTGGGAGGTCAATATATATCAGGAAACATAGGTGTACTAATTCATCTGGTAGTAATAATCTTCCCTCAATTACTTCCTTGAATTTTTGCAATTTGGAACATTCTTATTTTTGGAAGATTAATATGCACTGTCATAATTACTTTAATTTTCTTTCATTCCTCCTAGCATGTGTTGTTTCCAAAAGTCAAAAATTCTCTCAGTTTATATATTCTTTCCAAAAAGAGAAACCCTTTAAACATATTTGTAAGGAATGTGTACACATCAGACCTTGCTCTTTCATGCAGCCCATTTGTGAATTTTGGCTGGATAGGTTGAAATTGTTGCGATTTAGATCCTATTGATGTAGGAGAATGGTCTTACATTAGTATCCAGCAATTTGAGCATTAATACATCTCTAATTAGGATTAGACAGCAATGGGTCACAAAAGTTATTAGGAAAATCTACTGTGGTCCAGGAGGAATACCCTCCATCCCCAGCTGATAGGAAAATTGCTAGCATCATGCATGTGATACCGATTTTGGGAACAAGGAAAATATGGGATTGTGGTTGATATGGCATCTTTTCTGCAGCTTCAGAGTGCTGCTGATGGCAAGTATTCCTTTGGCAGGATGAATTCCCTCTGATGAAGCCCTGAGTGTCCCATCCTGAAGCTGAGACAATGAAGGCTTGTTTGCAAGAAAGACCTCGAAATATTGGATCTAGATGAACCATACAATATCTGAAATGCAGGTCTAACATACAGGTAACAGAAGCAAAACAGATGGAAGGAACTTCAAACATAATGAGTTCTGCACCCCAGCGATGTAACCTCTAAGAACATTGAAGGCTTTATTCTTCATGTTTAGTCCACTTTTGTAATCACAGTTTCATACTCCCGGTTTCATAAAAATTTCTCAAGAAATAATGATCCCCACTCATGTGGCTTAGCCCAAATATGGTCTGTGAAGGAAATTCTTGAAATGTAAAGTTCTCATAATTCTCTTCTCTATAGACTCCTTTGTCTGTATTTTTCTAAACAATTTGTCTAATTATAGTAGAATGAAAATGGCTGTCCATGTTCTTAACTGTGAAGATGGCATCCCTGTCCCTTTGTTATTGCTTTACTTTGAGTTTTCTAGAATCGTCTTACATTTGTACTAATTCATTAATTTCATTTTCTACAATATGCATTGCAATGGTTTAAATAGTATGCTTTTTATTGGTATGATTTGTTCCTAGAAAATTTTATATGTTCATATATTATATTATTATTGCACTCACTAATACCATTTTCCATATCATATCTTTTGTTTTTTTTTTCTGTTTTTCTGTTTAGTGTCCCCTGAGTTTGATTAGGATGTCTCTTTGATTTCTTGATTAGTTTGTATTTATCTGTTTTACATTAGTGAGCTACTTGATGGATACACAAATAAAGACATGGACTTTTCCTCTCCAAGAACATTTCAGTAGCCAGTAGTTCATCCTGATTATGTCTAGTGAAATATTTTCTAAACAACATTCTTTCAGACACAGCCTGTTGTCACTTTCTCATGTACCCAAAAGTGTGTTGTTATTTGCCATACTCCATCACCCACACAATGCCGGTGACTGTCTTCCTAAGTACATGATTACTTAGAATTGCTTCTGAACTTTCTTGAAAGGTATGTTCAATACTCAGACTTGAGGATTTGCTTTCAGGACCATAAACTTTTATAGCTCATGTGCTTCCCTCTCCCAGTATCTCATTCTCATATAACCCTACTATTTTGATCATGCTCTCTCTTTTGTCTTCCTTCTTGGCCCTGTCACTTGCCCCTCTCTCTTGGTCACATTTGTCCACACTCTCTTTGTCTTCCTCTCTCATTATTCGCACCCCCACCCCTGGCCTGGTTAGTCAGCTGGTCTTATTTAGTCTGCCACTTTCTCTCCCTGCTCTGGACATTTTCTAGATGTCTCTGTCTGTATGTTCCCTTAATTTACAATAAAAACTTTCTTCTCAACTGTGAAAAACAAGAATTGCTTTCAGAGGCATTGTTCAGGCAAAGTTTCAGGGATGTGTGGGTTCACTTCTTTATAGTACATGCATAAGTAAGGCTAGAATTCTGTAGCTATATCATTTGTGGTGGTGAGAAGTATTTTCCACAGAGCTCAGGGCATGATCCTGGACATGTTTTCCTTAAAAAGGGGGAAGGGAATGGAAACATCCATTCTATTTTATCTATGGTGCAGAACCCCCAGATTGGGGTGATGAAGGCCTGGTCATCAATGGATTGGGACAATGGCTGTGATGAGTGGTGGCAGGAGATCCATCTTTCTGAGCAAGACATTGGGGCCTTCAGCAAACTGAACCCCAAACCCAAATTCTTTGTTTACTGTGGAAATCTTATTCACACCATGCCAGGAATACCCTGGTGGTAAGAACAGACAAAGGACCTGCAGCAAGTGTTAATGTTCATTAACTAAGACATTGCACTGGTGCTGGTCAGTTGTAACCATGACTTGGGTAATGTTCCCACAGAGAAGACTATGGAGGAGTTCTGCAAGATGTGCAGAGATGACTAATTTAGCTTCTGGATAGTGTGCTCCCTCTTCATTCTGCTCGATTCTTAGTTATTCTTTGATGCCCCGGACTGAGGCCCATCTAGGACCATTCAGTTGACCAGCAATTGAGCATCACAGAGAAGCATGACCAGCATGCCATTGTCATCTAGCACATCCAAAATTTCCTGAAGAGTATTGATGAGGATAGGGACTACTTCAACCTCTCTAATGCTGTGCAAAAGGAGTTGGTAGACAAGGTCTTTAAGGTACCAGAGTTGTGTTATTGGGCCACTACCTCAAGAATGCTGGGGGAACCTAGCAAGAACTTGACATGGTGATTTCATTCCCAACCATGTGCCAGCTAGACAAAGACACACATGACCTCTCTGTGGTGGTCATCACTGCTGAGAAAATTGTTCACCAGTACTACAGCTTAGATGAGCTGAGTGAAAGAGGAATTTACCATGACATGAAGGAGCCGATTAAGGAGTGATTCCTCATGTTATCACTGACTTTTCATTCCTATGACATTCCATTTTGCTAGAATGTTCACAGTCCCTCCTAGCAATGTCTGAGTAGACGGGCAGGTTTTTTAGTGGATTTACTTTTACATATAACAATGTGCTATGTTTTATCCTTAATTATATTTAAAAGAGTGCATCTTCCCTTTAATAAACCAGAAAAGAAGGCTATGGATTTATCTAATTATGATGTGAGACTTTCCACATGATATTTGAATAAATTACCTTTATTGTGCATCTTTCAACAATGCCCTGGAATTCCAATGTTTCTGACAGTTTACAGACAATTCTCACCTCTTGTCCTCAATTCCAGCTCACTACTCAAGTGTGATTCTCAATTAATCCTCAGTGTAAACTACATCTGCATGCTGAAATTGTGGTCATGACTTCCAGAATTCTGGGAATACAAAGGTCCCTCCTCCCTGCATGACATGGCAAATATCACTACTCCCTTACAGGGCCATCTAAATTCCTCATTCCAGGGAGCTTCACAGCCTCCACTGATTGTGAGTTTCAAGATTTCTGTTACTGCTGATGGGATGAAGACAGGTGGTCCACACGATGGTGTGTTTGCTTTTTTGAAGACAGATGTCACACTCATGCACAGACTCTGTTTCAGAACAGAGACTGCAGCATGAAGACCCTGCACGGACCATTTTTCTGCCCTATTTATATTCTCCTGCTGCAGGCAGCTCACAGCATTATCAGATCACAATGAACCTGTTGGGAGAATTGGACTGGATGTAATCTTTTCCCAAGAACAAGACAGAACTGTCATTGGGCAGAATATACCATGTTAATTTCCACAGACATACAATATCCCTATACAAAAGAACAGAGTAAGTTAGTTAAAATCCATTTCCTTGTGGAATCTGCTCTGCTGCCTCCTCTGGGAGCCACCTGTTTGGCTCTTTTTCCATGTATCTCCTGACCTGATGCTAAAGTAATCAGTGTCACTGTATCCTGCTGCAGAAATTTTGCAACCCTGCAGAGGCACAGGGCAATATTAAACTGACTTTTAAAACTCACTGACCATTAAATTAAAAAACTTTCTTGTTAAAAACCTCATGTCACAATAGCAAAACCATGAGAAATTAAATAAAAAGACAGCTGGATATCTAAATTCATATTGAAGAAAAAATGTAACAATTTATTTATGTGAGAGATTAGTTACACACGAGAGCTCATTGCTAGGTTTCTCTAGATTTTGAATCTAGAGAAAAAAGTTTTTTTCAAGTCTTTTTAAGATTTATTTATTATGTATACAGTATTTCCTCTGCATGTATGCCTGCAGGTCAGAAGAGGGCACCAGATCTCATTACAGATGGCTGTGAGCCACCACGTGGTTGCTGAAAATTGAATTCACGACCCCTGGAAGAGCAGTCAGTGCTCTTAACCTCTGAACCATCTCTCCAGCCCAGGATATTTAAAATTATGTATCTTAGGTAGAGTTATAGTACTGTGATGAAAGACCATGGTCAAAATCAAGTTGGGAAGCTAAGGGTATATTTAGCATATGCTTCCACATTACTGCACATCATCAAAGGAAGAAAGGATAGAAACTCTAACATGGCGGGAACTTAAACTCAGGAACCATTATAGAAGACAGAGGAAGACTTTACTCCACATGACTTACTCAGCTTGCCTTCTTATAGAACCTATGTGTGGCATTAGTATAAGCTGGGCCCTCACCCATCAATTAGTAACTTATGTAATTACCCATAGGACTGTATACAGTATTACCTTATGGAGACATTCTCAATTCTTGTTTCCTCTTCTCAGATGACTTTAGCTTGTGTCAAGTTGACATAAGACTAACTAACCAGGTGTCAACCTAGAAGAGATACTTGATGTGGAATTTGCAGGTTTCTGGGTCAGAGTATTTTCAAGGATGGACTCGGTCTGCAGATCCTCTGCTTTTGACAGGGAAGAGCTTGAATAAGAAAGATTATGAATGGTGATCCCAGAGTGTCAGAGACACTGATCTGGGAAATATTTAGTGTTCTGAGAGAAAGAAATATGCCTGAGACTTTCAAAACACAGAGAACAATTAAGATCCTTAAATTGGCTGAGTGAGAAAGGGCTTTGAGAAATATAGGACAACACTCATGTGAGGGTGACATTTCAGTTATGACACTCAGTATCTAGTCTCTTCCCTGTAGAGAAATAAACAATGTTTTTCAAAGTGTAATTTACATGTACTTATTTTTTAAAAATATGTATATATATGTATATATATATATATTTTTCTTTTCCCTTCTATGCATCTAACTTTTAGTAAAAGTTATATCTCAGCCCATTGCTTGTCCTGATGATAAAATATGTAAAACCCCCAAGAAGAAAAAAGAAAATACGTTGGCCTCAAGTTAAATTTCTTGCCATTTCCAAAGAATTAAATGTCCAATTGATCATCTTATATTCAAAGTTAGAATGAAAAGTATAATTTTTATCTGTGCATTAAGAAAACAAATCAAAAGAAAACAAAGTAAAACCAAACCACTGTATTTAAAGGACACTAGACACCTGTCCTGTAGGTGGGAATGCTTTCTCAACAAGAAGTGTTTGTCTCTCAAGACTAGAGGAGGGTCCCTATAGACTAAGATACCCTATGTTACTGAACTGAGCAAAGGCTACAGCTCTCCATAGGACTGACATATTTTTCTGATTTACATGATCCCATTACAAATCCAACTTAACTGGCAGATTCATAGGTGACTGTTCAGAGTCCCTGCAGGAGTCAGTCACTGTCAGGAAATAGCTTGACAATGAAATCTCATGCTCATTCACTTGCAATTTGGCTAATATTGCTGTCAGGTAATTGGTAGAGGACAGAAATTTCATTCAGCCCAGAGTATCAAACAGGTCCTTACTAATCAGGGAATTTCTACTAAACACTGTTAATTGTGTTACTTTTTTTATTTTTCTACTGCCAGGTGCCAGATTGTGATCTTTTAAGGAAACAATTTGCAGTCAAGATTAAGTAGCCAATATTCTGGGAAAAGTTTCATTCTAAGCATCAGCAGCCTGGAGCCTGAATATGTTGCAACCTATTATTGTCTACAGCATTACAGAGTTCCTCAAACAGTGATACAAGCCATGACATAAACTGCTGAGGGAAGCATATGTTGGAAGCTTTGTTGTCCAAGCTGCTACACCCTATGTGTTTATGTGCTCAGATTGCTTATATATACAGAAATATTTTTGCTTGAAATTGCCTAGACATTTGCATATTAATCTCTCTTTTGTCCTCTACCAGCATTCAGAATGCATCTAGAACAACAGAGAGAATAAACTTTCTAGCCACATGATCCTTGGAGAGGTCTCAGAAGTTCAAGGACACACCATGGATGCTTTAATCTGCATGTATGTATCACAGGAGAAGCTCAATCTTCGTTGCATATGATTTACTACAGGGACTAATGGATGCTGGCATGTAGAAGATTGAAGACAAATCCATATCTATCGCCATACACAAAACAAAGTCCAAATGTATCAAAGACCTCAACATAAATCCAGCCACACTGAATCTCTTACAAGAGAAAGTAGGTGGTACCCTTGAACAAATTAGTACAGGAGACCACTTCCTGATCCTAACACCATTAGCAAAGACACTGAGATCTACAATTAATCAATGGGACCTCCTGAAACTGAGAGGTTTTGTAAGGCAAAGGACACAGTCAACAAGACAAAACGGCAGCCCACAGAATGGAAAATGATATTGACAAACCCCACATCTGACAGAGGGCTAATTTCCAAAATATACAAAGAACTCAAGTAGTTAGTTCTAAAACACCAACTAATCCAATTAAAAAGTGGGGTACAGAAGTAAAGAGAAAATTCTCAATGGAGGAAACTAAAATGGCTGAAAGACATAGAAGAAAGTGCTCAACATCTTTAGCCATCAGGGAAATGTAAATCAAAACAACTCTAAGATACCATCTTACTCCTGCCAGAATAGCTACAATCAAAAACACCAATGACAGTTTATGCTGGAGAAGATATAAAGAAAGAGGAATACTCCTCCACTCCTGATGTGAGTGCTAACTCATGCAACCACTTTGGAAATCAGTATGGCGAATCCTCAGGAAAATGAGAACCAGTCTACCACAAGATCCAGCAATTCCACTCTTAGGCATATACCCCTAAGATCCATATTCATACAACAAGAACATCTGTTCAACCATGTTCAGAACAGCATTATTTGTAAACTCCAGAACCTGGAAGCAACCTAGATGCCCCTCAGTTGAATAATGGATAGAGAAAATGTTGTAAGTTTACTCAATGGAGTACTTCTCAGCAGAAAGAAAAAAACAGTGGAATCTTGAAATTTGCAGGCAAATGGATGGAATTAGAAGAAACCATCCTGAGTGAGGTAACCCAGTCACAAAAAGACAAAAATGGTGAACACAGGAGTACCAGCCTAAAATTCACATCACCAGGGAAGCAAGGAAAATCCTAAGAGACACATCATGTTCTCCCAGAGAAGGGGAAAGTGACAAGCTCTCCTGAGTGAATTGGGAGCATGGCAGGAAGGGAGAAGAAGCTAGAAGAAAGATAGGGGGAGAAGAGGAGGGGAGAGGAGGACATGAGAGAGCAGGAAGATTTATTCAGGGGAAGAATAGAGAAGAGGAAGAAAAGAGATACCATAACAGAGGGAGCCATTATATTTAAAGATAATTCTGTCACTAGGGAAATGTCCTGAGATCTACAAGTTTGACCCCAGCTAACAATCTTAGCAACAGTTGAGAGGCTACCTTAAATACCCTTGTCTGATAATGAGAATGATGACTATGCCATCCTAGAATCTTCATCCAGTAGCTGATGGAAGCAGCAGCAGACATGAGCAGCTAAAAAATGAGCTGAACTCTGGAATCCAGTTACATAGAGGGAGGAGTGATGAGCAAAGCAGTCAAGACCAGGCTGGAGAAACCCACAGAAACAGCAAACCAGAACAAGGGGTTGCTCTTGGACCCCAGACTGATATCTGTGAAGCCAGTGTAGGACTGATCCAGACCCCTGTGAACAAGGATGTCAGTTTGGAGGTCTGGGCAATCTCTGGGTTCTCTGGTAGTGGATAGGTATTTATCCCTAGTACATGAATGGATTTCTGGAGCCCATTCCACATAGAGGGATACTCTTTCAGCCTAGACACATGGAGGAGGGTCTGGGCCCTGCTCCAAATGATATGACAGACTTTGAAGATCCCCCGTGGCAGGTCTCACCCTCTCTGGGGAGCAGAAAGGGTTTGGGATGGGGGATGGGGGTAGGGGAGGAGGAGAGTCAATGGGAATTGGGATTGACATGCAAAAGAAACTTGGTTTTAATTTTAAATTGGTCTAATTACAATTATAAAAAATTCTAAAATCATAAGACAATTCCCTTCCCTTCCCTCCCTTCCTTTTAAATGCATGTCTGTTTTGTACTTCCTCACGAGGTAGCTTCGATGAATATCTTCCCATTTTCAGTTTGCTAGGAAAACCCAGAGAAAAGAGTTTGTTATTCTGACTTTGCCTTTGAAAGTGCGCATTGGATACCTCTTCCTGTCTCTGTTCTCCTTCCATCAGTCTCAGAGTTCTGATATTTGTGATGTCCAAATAACACTCCCAGCTGAGTAACACTTAGTGTAATGAAAGCTTCTGTGCCTCACAGTTGCAGGCATTGTTTTAATAAAAAATGAGGAATCTTTCCTAAGGGGTGTCATCAAAACTATCCTAAATTTGATGACATGGATATATTAACAGATTCAAATGATGCCAGAAAAGGAGGAACTAAGTGGGCCTAAAATTTAACTGAGGCCCAGTCCTGTGCATACCACAGAAAAACTGAGGTCAATGAATTAGAGGAATGGCAATGGCTGAAAGTGAGGAATCAGCTCTGGGAATGTTCCTGGTATTGGAAGTAGGAGTCTGGATCAACTTGTACAATGAGTACTCTGCCTCCCATATTCCCCACCACTGTACCTGTAAGTGTTCTCAACCTTAATCTATTGTCTGAAGTTACATATTTTCCATTTTATGAGGATCACAAAACCCATACCATTAATTTGGAGAGGACAGGCTTTATTCAGCTTACAGTTTATAGGCCATTATTAGGTCAAGTCAAGGCAGGAATTAAATGCCTGTAGGCAAGAATTAAAAATGAGGTAACAGATGACAACCTAAGATCATCTGTCCAGCCATGGAACTGCTTACAATGGGCTGATCCCTCCCACATCAATCATTAATGAAGAACAAACTCCAAAGGACAATCCAATGGAAGTATGCTTAGGTCTGCAAATGGATGGAAGAAGTCATAAATGCTTTCACCATGTTAATAGCTGCTTACCTTCAGGCTTCTGGAGGTCATTATACATGTAACACTGGAGAAATTGGAAGAAGATAATATATGTGAAAAGAAATATTGTGAGTAAACTTAAGAAGAGACAGGAAAAATGGTTGTGAAAACTGGTTGAAAATAAAAGAATGACTAAATAGCACTAAGGACACAGATTGCTGGTAAACCTGATAGATCTGATTTTGCCATCACATAGCCTGTACATCCATCAGGGGTCACCATGAACACATGTCTTTCCAGTTAAGAGTCCCCACCTTAAGGATCAGTGAGTGAGCAGAAAGAAGGATAGAATGTACACACCAGGAGAAACTGAATCATAGCAATACAATGAAGGGCTTGCATTTGGCTTTCTTGGAGAATTTCTATCTGGAATTATATTTGGTTTCAATAATCTATTTAATGCACATAAGTTAAAGTTTTTGTAGTCAGTTGGTGTTTACAGAATGTGTATTGATTTGAGTGAGAACATTTTGGTAGTGAGGTTGGAAACATGCTCATTTCCTTTTTCATTCTACAGCATAAACATAAAGGACCACTGGAGAACCATGACTTAAAATCAATCTACTCTCAGTCTATAGTATTACTTAAAACCCAGGATAAAGTTGCACATAATTACATTTTTATATGTATGAAATTGTTTTTTCAAATATTCACAGAAATATTTGAAATTTGAAGTAATTGAGTTATCTTAGCCTGAACAGTATTCGCAAATGGTTTCCTTTGTTACATGAGTCACATATCCAAGAACTTGATGTTCATAGAGAATAGAGGAAAGTGGCTTTGAGCATACATACAAGCGAACATTTTTAAATGAAATTAACAGCAACATTGGTAATCTTCAATGACTCATTCAGCTGACATAGCACATGTTTTATATCGAATAAGTTTTCTCAATTCATTCTTCTTCATGAGATATGCATTAGTTTCTTCAGAAAAAATATACTGCTCTCTATTGGAGCTATAACATGTAAAACACAGAAATTAAAAGACACCAAATTAGACTTGTTTACATAAGAGATGGAACTTATATTTTGCCTCTCCTGATTTTGCATATTGAAGCTGTCGTTTCCTTGATCACATCCAGAGAGGTAAGGCTTTTAACAACAGGTAACAAGTCCTTGAATTGGTCTGTGGATGAGTTTCTCTGATGCTGGCAGGGAATGATTGAACGAAATTTGATAATGGGGCTTCTGTGAGTGCCCCAGGACATTTCCCAACAGGAAAGGATTATCTTGCTTGATATTTCTTGATTTCTATTCATTAGTAAAATGTCATCCATTGCCACATCTTCTTCATCCCACAGAAGTGTAAGGCCTTCTGCTTGGTTTATTTCTTGAAAAAATATTGTTTCTAGGACTGCTTTATCTACAATCCCTTTTAAATGACCTTGTATACCATAAATATAACATCTGACAATTTTATTTTTATTAAATTTCGTGGAAATTACATTTCCTATTAAAGCAACATCCTAAGTGTGAGAGCCATTATCAGCCATATTTCTGATCTTATCATCTATGGGTTATGATATTACCTTTAAAGGCATAATCACTCTTTTGCATTCTGAATTAGCATTTCCAAAATCAAAAAAATCACTGAATATGTATCTAAATTCTGGATCTTACCTCATTATATTTATAGATGAAATAATTCTTCATAAAAAATAAGTGAATAGTTTTGATGATTGACTCAGCCTTCTTTTCTGATTTTCAACCCTGTCCCAAGCATTCAAAGCTGCTAAAGAACACAGGGCCAAGGTGTGATCATCAAATCCAATCTGTCTTTGAAATTCAGCATTTTGGCTTTCACCAAGCATGGGAAATATCAGTACCTCTAGCCCTATTTCATTTTTTCCCTTTTTAAAAATTTGAATTAGAAACAAAATTGTTTTTACATGCCAATCCCAGTTCCTTCTCTCTCCCTTCCTCCCCTACCACACCCCAACTAAAACCCTACCTATCACACATCATTTCTGCTCCCCAGGGATGGTGAGGCCTCCCATAGGGGTTCATCAGAGTGTATTATATCCTTTGAGATATGGCATAGGCCCACCTCCATGTGTCTTGGTTCAGGGAGTATCCCTCTATGTGGAATGGGCTCCAAAGTTCACACCTATTCTAGGGATAAGTACTGTAGATTTCTCAAGTCTCCTTGTGAAACCCACTTTCCTGGGGTCTGAATCTGTCCCATGATGGTATCCTAGCTATCAGTCTGGGGACCAACTGTTCCCCGTTGTTCAGGTCAGCTGTTTCTGTGGGTTTCACCACCCTGGTTTGGACCCCTTTGCCCATCACTCATCCTTCTCTGCAACTGGATTCCAGTTCAATTCAGTGATTATTTGTGGGTGTCTGCTTCTAATTCCACCAGCTGCTGGATGAAGGCTTTGGATGGCATATAAGTCAGTTCAATCTCATTTATCAGGGGAGGGCATTTAAGGTAGCCTCGCCTCTGTTGCTTACATTGTTAACTAGTGTCATCTTTCTAGATCTTCAGACATTTCCCTAGTACCTGATTTCTCTGTAAACCTAAAATGTCTCCCTCTATTATACTATCTCCTTTCTTGTTTTCTTCAATTCTTCCCCTGATTCAATCTTTTTGCTCCCTCACATCATCATCACCCTCCTCTTTTCCCCTTCTCATTTTCCTAGCTCCCTCCCCCTCCTCCTGTGATACGAATTGGGTCAGGAGATCTTGTTCCTTTCCTCTTCTCCAGGGGACCATGTATGTCTCTCTTAGGGTCTTCATTGTTTACTGTTTATTGTTTTATAGGCCTAATTTCCTTGTTCTGCCATGTTCTGCACTATAACTGAGGGCCAGGTTCCAATATTCCTCTACTTAAATCTTTCCAAACTTGGGGGTAATTATATTCTGAGCGGCTCATGAATTTACTATCTGCTTCATATGTTGTGAATGCATACCATCTAATGTTCTCTTCTTTAAATCTCTTCAAATGTAACATTCCTACAAGATTTCATTTTAATTTACCAAAACCTCAGGCTTACCCATTTTCTGCTGCTCATTCTTGCATAGCAACAAGATTAAACAAAGATTTGTTTTCTAATAATCTTGGTCCATTAATCTTCAGCTTCATCATACTGTGGTTTGGTACATTCTTGTCTAAATCCCTCTGTTTGTGTCTGAGTATGCTTCTTGTTTCTGTTTCATATTTTTTCTTTTTTCCTCACTTTTTAAATTTAAATTATAAACAATCTTATTTTATATACCAATCCCATTTCCCTCTCCCTTCTATCTTCCCTACTACCCCCAACTTTCCCCTATCCTGCTGTCCCTGTCCACTACTCAGAAGAGGTGAGACTTCTCACGGATTGTCATCAAACTCTGTCACATCATTTGGGGCAGTAATGAGGTCCCCTTCCTCCACACACTGTATCTAGGTTAAGCAAGGTATCCCGCCATAATGAATGGGTTCCAAAAAGCTAGTTCATGCACAAGGGAGAAATACTGGTTCCACTGGGGGAAGCCCTGTAGACTGCACAAGGCCCCCGACTGACACTCACATTCAGCATGCCTTGTTCAGTCTTATGCACCTTCCCCTGTTTGGAGTCTGTTAGCTCCTACTTGCTCGGTCAGCTGTATCCATTTCTTACCCCGGCATGATCTTGACTCCTTTGCTCATTACTCCTCTCTCTCTAAAACTGGCCTCCAGGAGTTTGGCTCAGTGCTTAGCTGTGAATCTCTGCTTCTGTTTCCATCAGCTGCTCGAGGAAGGCTCTATGATGGCATTTGATGTAGTCATCAATCTCTTTATAGGTGTAGGGAATCTAAGGTAGACACTCCACTACTTCTCAGATTGTTAATTGGCGTCATTCCTGTGTATTTCTGGGAATTTCCCTAGTACCAGGTTTCTCATTAACCCTATAATGCTTCCCTCTATCAAGGTATCTCTTTCCTTGCTCTCCTCTTTCCTTCTCCCAACTTGACACTCCTGATTCCTCATATTCTTTCCTCTCCTCTTCCCCCTTTCTGTTTCTCCTCTCTCCCCCTCACCCCCATGATCCTAATTTACTCAAGAGATCTTGTGCCTTTCCCCTTCTCAGGGGTCCATATATGTCTCTCTTCGGGTACTCCTGGTGTCCTAGCTTCTTGGGGTTGTGTATTATAGGCCATTTATCCTTTCCTCTACGACCAATATCCACTTATAAGTGAGTACATAGTATGTTTATCTTTATGTGTCTGGGTTACCTCACTCAGGATTGTTTCTTCTTGTTCCACCAATTTGACTACAAATTTCAAGATGTCATTATTTATTATTGCTAAGTAGTATTCCATTGTGTATATGTATCATATTTTATCCATTCTTCAGTTGAGGTAGAAAATTTTCTACTCTCAAAATACTATACTAAAATCAGTTCAGTGAGAGAACTGGTGAGAAATTGTAACAAACAAAAATTTCTGCTGACAAGGGACAAGTGCTGGAATAAAAGGTGTATACCACCACTGCCTGGCTGACAATTATTTTTAAAATCCATCATTTTTACATTTTCATGATAAACATGTAAAATATGATTTCCTAGTATGACTATTTGTTTTTGTGCTCCTGCAGAATCAATTCCTATAAACTCATTAAAGATAGATCCTAATTTCTATATTTAACATTCATAAAAGAGGTATTTCTCTGTAAAATTGGTTTGAGAGGAGCAAAAGCATAGTTATTCAGCTCATAGAGGATAATTGCATACCTATCCTCATTTTCACTCCTTCTAGTGCTCCTTTAATACAGTACTGATTAAGTGTCCAGTGTCCTACAGATTGACAGATTTTATTGTGTTCTTTTCCTATAAATCACATTTTGTTTTATTATTATCTTCCCTGGCATACAAGATGCTGCATGCTTTCTGTAATCATGAGAAGTCTTCATTACTGGTTCCTCTATCTATATGGTAACACTAAACCTGACCTTTGCATATTACTCCCTAGGGAGGACCCACCCTTGCTAGTATGAGATAAAAGCTCAGTTGACATCCTGTGGCTAGTGATCAGGCTCCACAGACTGCCTATTCAAAATGAAGTTTCCTTTTCTTCTGTTGGCACTGCTGTTGTTCATGATTCCTGGTGAGGACAAATGGAAGTGAGAAAAGAGGATGGATAGGGAGGATTAACCCTGGGGCCCTCTGCTGATTACATGTATTCTGTCTATGTTTGATAAGACAAGATATATCTTGTCCTACAGGAGGGGAATATGAGGATTACATCTATTACAGGGAGGATTCAGATAGAAGATAAGTTGTTGTATGATGAATATTATGACACAGAACAGCATGATATAATTCATGCCTTGAATCCCTTTTAGGGCTTTCAATTCATTAGGTATATCAATAAAGGTATTTTAATGTATAAAGAATTATATGTAAAAATAAACATCTCATCTGAAATAAATATAAAAAAGAATACATAAGGATTTTTTATGAAGTGTGTCCTTAACATTGTACTTCTCTGTCTGTATTTCAGCTTCCAGAGGTGATGTTGTGATGACCCAAACTCCAACTTTCTTGCCTGTCAGCCTTGGAGAGCAAGTCTCCATCTCTTGCAAGTCTAGTCAGAGCTTTGTACATGGTGATGGAAACACCTATTTGAATTGGCTCCTTCAGAAGCCAGGCCAGTCTCCAAAACTTCTGATCTATAAGATTTCCACACGAGCTTCTGGGGTACCAGACAGGTTCAGTGGCAGTGGGTCAGGCACAGACTTCACACTCAAGATCAGCAGAATGGAACCTGAGGATTTTGGACTTTATTACTGCCTGCAAGCTTCACATGCTCCTCCCACAGTGATTCAGACCCTATCAAAAACATCCTTGCTTGGGGTGATGCAGCTGAGCAGTATGTTACTTATTTCTGTGTAATAGAGGTACTGTGGTGCTCCAGATTATTGCTTGAAGCTGAAGGACTTGTAGTATGAGCACCTGCATTGGCTACACCTCAAGGGTCAAGAGTCTCAGTTCTCTTTATTCACAATAACATTGAAATTGCCTCAGAAAAACCGTGAACAGGGACATTCTCAAAACCATGAATGATGGGCTGAGTGAAAACCCATTTTGATTATATACAGATTCTCTGCTGTCTTTATTCAAAATTATCCTGTGAAGCAGACAGAAAGTGAGACACATCCCTTCTTTAACCTGTCTCCTGAACTATATAATTAATTCATTTTTACATTTGTGCTTTGACTTAAATTCCATTTTATTATTATAACTATTGCATATTCTATTTCCATTTGTTTTCTCTTTATGTAAAGTATGATTTGGACTCTGTAAGTTAAGACTCTGTTGTTACTGGTGAATTTTTTTTTGTTTCTGATGAACAACTAGTTCTTTTTATCTCCATTCAGCTGTTTTTACCATTTTGACTCCATATTTTTTCCAAGCACATGAACAGTTACTGATGAGTTGCAAAATATCCATGATACCATTTTCTGGATGTTTTTATTATTTTATTCTATTGTTTGAATATGTTTCTGATTTTGTGTTTTCATATATAGACAAAATTTTAATTGCTCTTCTACAGTTATGTAAACTTAATGATTTTAGTATAAATGTATTTTCAGTTTAAATTATAATTTTTTCTTTTTCCGAAGTGTGCTTATGTTTCTTTCATTTCTTAAATTTTCTGCTAATTGTATTTTTTGGGCGTGTCAGGGAACTTTTTGTTGTTATTTCATGTTAGACCTTTGGCTATATTGCCCAATTACCTCCTACCTTGATATTTTAATTAAGAAATTGTGTCAGTTTAGTAGAATTCCCATCAACGTATCTTATCCCTTCATGCTTTTCTCTCTGTTTCTCTCTCTCTCTCTCTTTCCCTCTGTATTTTCTATTTGCCCTGACATTTAATATTTTGGACAGGTGCTTTGCACTGAAATGACTTGAGAGTCTTTGAGCTTCCAGGAACTACATGTTCAGACAGAGCTTCATTACCTATATTTACTTTTTTTACACATCTTTCCAAAAACTCAGTAACATAACTTTGTATGCATTCAGTGTTGTTCTATATATGGCCTGGTTGGTCATTTCATTATTTTGTTTTATTTTAATTTATTTTAGAAATTTAAAAAGATAAATAAAGACAATTTTTAGAATTTCAGTTTTACTCCCAATTATCTTCTTCCCTCTAACTCTGAAACTCTTATTCTCGAAAACCTCCGTCAAGAGTAATGATTTTGTTTTGAGTCAGTGAGTTAATTTTCTTGGCTTCAATTATGAGTTGGGTATTATGTAATGGAACATAGCAGAATTTTCATACTAATGGCAAGAATGTTACAATGCTGAAGAGAGTGCATAACCTTTCTCAGAAGCCATTAATACTAATAGTCTGTTACTATATCAGGTGTTCTTAGAAAAAATCTGAGTATCTCCTGGAAGTAAGTAATTGTCAATAGCTTCTTTGTTCAGGACAGCTTGTCTTTACCATCTATCTCAATTTTCCATGCTGAGATTTGGTCTGGCCTGACCAAATATTAAGATTTTTAGAGATCTTTTTAGTAGCTACCTTTGAAAATAGGATATGAAAAATCAGGTGACCATGGGTGTGTGGATTTATGTCTGGATTTTTATTTGATCCATTAATAAATGTCTGTTTTTTCTACCAATACCATGAGTCATTGAAGCATTTTCAACAAATGGTATGGATATAAATTGATGTCTGCATGTACAAGAATGAAAATCAATCAGTATTTATCATCTTGTGCAAAGCTCAATTCCAAGTGGATCAATGATCTCAACATTAAACCAGACACACTTAATCTGGTAGGATAAAATTTAGGGAAGAGCATTGAATGCTTAGACATAGGACACAATTCCTGAAAAGAACACTGATAGCCCAGGCACTCAGTTCAAAAATAATAAATAGAATCTGATGAAAATGAAAAACTTCTGCAAGGCAAAGGACATTGTCAACAGGCCAAAACATCAGCCCACAGCATGGCAAAATATTTTTATCAACTCCACATCAAATAGAGAGATAATATACAAAATATGTAAATAATTCAAGAAGGTAAATGTCAACAAACTAAGTAATCCAGTTAAAAATGGAGTACATATGTAAACAGAAAATTCTCAATAGAGGAGTTTGAAATGGCTGAGAAACACTTAAATAAATGTTCAAAATACTTAGCCATCAGGGAAATTCAAAACAAACTACTTCAAATGTTCATCTCTCTCTTTTTTTTTTTGGTTTTTCAAGACAGGCTTTTTCTGTGGCTTTGGAGGCTGTACTGGAACTAGGTTTTGTAGACCAAGCTGGTCTTGAACTCACAGAGATATGCCAGTCTCTGCCTTCCAAGTGCTGGGATTAAAAGAGTGCACCACAACCACCAGGCTCAAATGTTCATCTTATTCCTTATAGAATTCCAAATATAAAAACCTCAAGTGACAGTTCATGTTGTCATGGATGTGGAGTAAGGTAAATACTTAATTGCTGGTGTGAGGGCAATGTTTTTCAGCCACTACAGAAATCAATATGGCAGTTCCTCAGAAAATTGGAAATCAATCCATCTCAAGATCCACCTAATTCTTTTGGTCATATACCCAAAGGATGCTCCATCCTACATAAGGACACTTCATAGCAGCTTTATTCATAATACCTAGAAACTGGAAATTACCCAGATGTCCCTCAACTGAAGAATGTGTTATATTCACACAATGAAGTATTAACCAGCTGATAGAAAAAAAAAACTGACAACCGGAAATTTGCAGGCTAATATATGGAACTAGAAACCATCCCAAGGGAGGTAACTGTGACCTAGAAAGACAAACATGATATGTATTCACTGATAACTGGATTTAGCTATTAAGGAATGTATAATCACTCTTCAATCCACAGACCTAGAGAGGCTGGACAACAATGAAGGCTTTAATAGAGACCCATTGTTCTATTTGGGAAGGGGAAATAGAATAGATCCTGCGGGTGAATTGGGAAGGGGAAAGGATGGACATGGGAACAGGAGGGATCATGTGGAACAGCAAGGGACAGAGAGAAATAGTACAAAGACAGACTACTGGAATATGGAGCATTTATGGTGCATGTGTAAACTTAGTGCAGTGGAATCTTCATGGAACCTATGACAGTGACCCTAGGGAGGATTCATGTGGTGGCAACACAGCCATGAAAACTTTCATCCACAGTTTTACTATAACAATACCCAGCCAAATTCTTGTCTAAGTTGGGGTCCAAGTAAGGAGAGGAATCCCATGTCTGACACTGCCTGAATGGCAAGGAAAATGAAACTGAATGGCATAGAGACCTAGGGTAGAATCAACAGTGAGGCTTTCTCTGGCAGCTGATGTGAGGAGCTCCAGAGACCCACACCCAAACATAGGCTGATCTGAGGAACTCCAAGGCAGTAGGGATGAAGATTACAGTAACCAAGATGGTCAGGAAACAAGAATACAGTTAACATAATCAATAAACAGGGCTTATGGGGGCTTGCAGAGACTGATGCAACAATCACCGGGCCTGCATAAGGTTTCATTAGGTAATTGGCATCCATGCTGTGGTTATTTAGGACAGTTTTGTGGGGGGAATTCTAAATGTGAGATAAGAGGTGTCTCTGACTTTTTGACCACTCTTGGGAACTTTTCCCTTCTCCTGGGTTGCCTCATCCAGTCTTGATAGGAGGGCTTGTTTCTAATCATGTTGCATCTTGTTCTGCTATTCTCTGTTCTCATCTCTGGGAGGCCTCCTCTTTTATGAAGGAAAATTTAGAATCGTTGGATCCAGAGGAGAAGGTGGCTGGGGTTTTCTAGGAGGAGTGGATGGAGGGAAGGCTTTGTGTGTGATGTATTGTATGAGAGAAAAAAAAAGAATATGAGGACTAAGTGACATGAAATCTAAAATACTTTTGCTATATTATGGCATCTATAAAATGTCTTCATGATTTTATTTCTGCAGGTTACTTGAATTTTGGTATTAGGTATACATGTTTTCAGTGTGGCTCTTCTAGTAACCACAAATATCTTTCCAATCACTCCATTCCTTGTTGCTTCAAAATGCACTAGAATGTTCTTCCTGCAATTCTACCATTAGTGGGAGGCATAACTCTTTTCTTTTTAATTAGAGGGATTGCAACTCGGCATCTCATTTTTTGTGAGGACTTCAAGTGATCAAGCCTTTTAATTTTTCCTTTTTTCTTTTCAAATAATTATACCCTCATAGGAAACTGTCACGAACTTATAGATAGGACTTATTTACCTTATACACTGCCTTCTCTTGGGATGATATTTTCTACAAGGATGTAAATGAGGAAATTGGAAGAATTTTCTTGTTAGTAATGAACTCATTTGCACTGGTTTATGAGGATGTCATGTGTGCATGTGGGGTCTCTCTAGGCATAATTGTCACATTGTCTGTTGTCTGAACCATAATCTTGGGTTTATCTGCACTGTTACTACTAAACTGCCAGTTTAGACCCTTTAAGGTCATATAATCCCTACACTCACTGCAAGCACTATAGAAAAGACTATGCAATGCATACAATTTCACATTGACTTATTTTACTTGAGATTCTTCCAAGTTGTGTGTATGAATAATTATCTTATACTTGGTTAAAAGTAGAAACGATGGTATCAAAAAGTCCAGTTTATCTGTTTAGCAGATGAAGAACATTTAAGCAGTTACTCAAATTCAGCAACTTCTGGAAGACTTTTATGTATATAATTAACATCCTGTCCATAGTTTCTCCTCCCACTTCTCCTCTCAGTTCTCCTCCCTGTCCCCACCCTCCCAATCTACTCTTCCTCCATTTGTGTTAAGACTGGGCAAGGCAATTCAGTATGCGTAGTAGGATCCCAAAAACCAATAGAAGGGTCAGAGTCAGTCCCTGCTCCCAATGTTAGGAATCCCACAAAGCTACACAATTATAACATATGTATATTGTGCCTAGATTAGTCCCATGTAGGATACCTGGTGTCAGTTATGTCTCTGTTATCCACTGTGAGCCAGTTTAGTTGATTCTGTGGGTTATCTTGTGGTGCTCCTGACCCTTCTGTATCCTAAAATCCTCTCCTAGAGGATTCCACAAGCTCTGCCTAATGTTTGCTGTGAGTCTGCATCTGTTTTCATCAGGTGCTTGATGAAGCCTTTCTGATGACAATTGGGTTAAGCAACAATCTAGAATATAGCAGGATATCATTAGGCATCATTACACTGACATTTTTCTTCAGTATTTTTTGTTCTATCCTATGTCTCTGTATCATTCTGTCTGTTTTTTTTTTCTGGTGCTCCAGGATGTTTCAGTGTTGGACTTACTCCCCTGGCATGGTTTTATGTTTGACTAGTCATTGGCTAGCCACTCCCTCAAATTTTAGTCCAACCTTTCTCTAGGCAAGACATACTGTAGGTGTGTCTAGGTTTGTGTATCAAGTTCTCCACTTGAAATCTTGCCTGGTCACTGGAGATGGCTAATTGAGACTATGCTTCTGTTATTTCTAGGACTTTTAGCTGGAGTCATCCTTGTGCATTCCTGGCCATTCCCCTGTGACAGGTTTCTACCTGACAGAGATATCTCCCTTTTCAGTATCACTTACAGTATTCTTGCCTTCATCTACCCCCATCAACCTAATAGCTCATGTTCTCATCACCACCTACCTTCTGGCCACTCATGAAGTCTCTTCTATTTCCCCTTACCAGAGAACTCTGGGCATCCTCACTTGAACCCTATTTATGATGTACTCTCTCTGGTTCTGTAGACTGTAGCACAGTTATCCTTTTTTGTACAGCTTATATCCATTTATGAGTGAGTGGATACCATGTTTGTATTTTTAAAATAAATTTATTTTACATCCTTGCCTTAATTTCTGCTCCATCCTCTTCTTCCAGTCCCTCCCCCAGCCTCTGTTCCCACTCCTAAACCAATTTATCCTCCATTTCTGATCAGGTAATGACAAATCTCCCATAGGTATGAACAAAGCATGGCATATCAAGTTTCAGCATAACTAAGAATCTCTCCATGTATTAAGGCTTGATAAGGTGACACAACTTGAGGACTAGAGTTCCAAAAGCCAGTATAAGTGTTAGAGGAAGCCCCTTCTCCCACTGTTAGGTGGATATGGGTTACTTCACTAGGGACAATTTTTAGTCCCATCCATTTGCTTGCAAACTTCAAGATGTTTTTAACAGCTGAGTAATAATTCATTGTGTAAATGTACCACACATTTCTTTATCCATTGTTCAGTTGAGGGACATCTAGGTTGTTCTAGAAGAACCTTTTTGAAGCATTTTTCAAGGGGTATTGTGTCAAAATTAGTCTTTATTTCTCTGCAAAATTATCCAAGAATTATTTTAGCAGAATTGTTGAGTGACTTTTCTTCATTGGTAGAAAGATTTGACAAGGTGATTTTTACTGCTATCACTTCATAGTCTGATTAACAATATCATTTATCCACTTCTCTTGAATATTTATAATCAGGATGCTAACACTGTATTTTGAATTGTGTCATTTCATAGCTACATATAGATTGAACATGGCTTTCTTTACCAACTAACTTTGTTTAACATATTTAAAAAACGGTGTCTTCTCTATGTTCTATTCAGGAAATTATCCATGCCTATCTTTTCCCATGATCTGATTAGACTGTTACATAATGCATGGTATGGTTTTATTCATTTTGAATTTGGTTGTTCTTTTTTACATTTTGAATAGCAGTCCCTTGTTGAATACATAATTTCCATGCACCATATTTGAGCCTGAAATTTATCACTCTATTCATCAGCTAGGTTCTTTTTTAGGCATAATTTCTTTTTTTAAACATTGAAGTCTAAGTAAGTAATATTTCCTTTTATGCATTTGGGATTATGTCAGCAAATCACAACCTCAATTCAACATGCAAACTCTGGTCTCTGGTTTTGTTAGCACATGTTCACTGAAGAGTTTTTATCTGATTCAGTTCTGGATTTGATGTATAATCACTTTTGTTACAGTAAATACACACTTAGAGGCATTTTAATCCATTCTTTCTACACATTCACTGTCTTGGAACTTTTTATAAAGTTATTTAGTATTACTCTCCATAAATTTTTATTACTATATCATTTCATATAAAATGGGACTATTCATGATGTGTTCTTTTATTTTCTTACACAGATTATTTTCTACTGTGCAGCATTTTTGTTTAAGAAGAATTTACTGCTTATAATTCCACAGTTTCATTTATTTTTCCTTATATATTGATGTGCATATAATTACATATATGTGTTTATAACACATATGTGTTCATAACATATATGTGTGAATATCTGTGTAATGATAAATCTTTCCACCAAGCTGCCTGAACCCCTCCACAATGTGGGTGCCCAAAATAACACAGACAGACTTATATTTGGTACAATGCTGCTGGCCAATGACTATGATTTTTTATATGCTTGCTCTGTTTTAAGTACCAACCATAGTCATTAATCTACATATTTATAAAGACTTATCTTATGAAGGAGGCTGGCAGCATGAGTCCTCTTCCCAGAATCACATTGGCAGCTCCATAGAGAACAGAGGAGGAGGAAGAGAGCAATTACCTGCTTGTCCCTGCTTACAATGTGAGTCTGCCTGTTATGTCACATCCTGCCTGGATCACAAGATTTGTCTTTACTACAAATTCTCCTTGACTCCTAGTCCTGCATAACTTGTTTCTCTATTGGCCAACAGTACTTTATCAACCAATAAGACAATCATATAAAAAGAAGTACATCCCCCATCATCTTCTCCTTTCTGTCTAAATAAAAAGAAGACTTTTAACATTAACATAGTAAAATATATAACAAGACTGTTATCAAGTAAGAACTATGGTTATGATATTTAGTTCATTAACATTTAGCAAGATTTAAAGAAAATATTTTATCATCTATCCTGTCTTTGTGAGTTCAAGGTCTTATATGTAGCTTATCTTTTATAGTAACTAAGGAAAACTATAACCATAACTATCTGTCTTCAACTCCATGAAAGACCACATATAGATAATATATAAACTCTAGATCTGATAGAGACATCTCACTATCTGGACAGTCACCTGAAGTTCCTCTGTAACTTTGGGCCATAAATCTTCAGCCTATAGGCCACAGTGTGTCTGGCAGACTTCTCAGTGAAGCAGGAACCCTTAAGGACCGTTCATCTTGTTTTGTAAGTTTAGCAGCAACTTTCTTTTGGATCCTGTATATCCAGTTTATACAGCAACAAACAGTCCATGCAAGGGCAGTTTCTTGCCCAGATGGCTTATCTTGCCATGTTGAAAGCAAACTCCATATTGAGATTCACTGATGCCCATCCTCCTTTCTGATGTAACTGGTGTGCCAGGAGCAGTTGTGTCTCACTGTCATGAAAAACTCTAAACCATTTAAATGCTATATATTCTGTAGGTCTTTGAATGGTTTGAAGAATATCCATCCATCTCAAATACACCTCTATATATCGAGAAAACCTAAGGAACCTAATTATAAGTTTTGACTATCATAGATGACTATATAATCTGTATTTAATTATGTATTACAATTCAAAAGATCTGTATAAACACAATAGCAAACAACTGGATAAACAACAAAATTAACCATAAATTTGTGTCAATAAATGAAAATCCATACCAATGTAAATATTCATTTCTATATTCTATTCCACTTTTTTCCTTTAAAAAGAGATTAACTGTGATCATTACCATTTATAACCAACCACATTTAAATGAAAATCAACATTTAAAAAATTATTTAGGAATTTGTGCATCATTCATTCCAAAATGCACACGTACACCATGTGGGCCTTAATTTAGAGTATATTCTGGTTATGTTACCATCCAGAGAATACCCTTCAGGGATTCTGATGAAGAGGGAAGATATTATATTAGAATGAATATTTTGCCACATAAAAGGAATAAAAAGTTAAAGACATACATAGAAAATATTTCCGATTTGATTCTAAGAGGCAAATTAAGACATCATCAACTGACTGGAAAAGATGCAATGGAAATTATAGCAACTTTAACTAATGAGGAATTTCTCCTTATGGAAGGACAATGAATACTGGCTTTTACTGACTTTTTGGGAACAATTAGCCAAAATTATCCCCAAACTGACAGAATTAACAGCATAAAATAGACAGCATGTATCCTTCTAACTATTGTAAGAAAAACTACTATCTGCAGTTCTTACCTTCTACACTGATTCGAACAAATCAGGTAAGGTAGGATATCAATCAAGAGATGTAAGTAAAGTAGTTCAAAGTCCATATACCTCTGTACAGAGGGCAGAATTGATACAATTCTTATGGTACTCATGGATTTTACAGAGCCTCTTAATATAGTTACTGATTCTCAATATGCAGGGCTTAATGTGTTACACACTGATACTGCAGAATTCATTCCTGACAATACAGAACTAACTTCACTGCTTATACAATTACACGATACAATCACAAACAGGATTAATCCTATATGTATAAAACACATATCAAATCCCACTCCAGACACAATTTTGTAACAAAAAATCTTTTTGCCAAGCCACCTGAGCCCTGCCATGTGGGCACCTAAAATAACACAGAGACTGATATTAGGTACAATGCTGCTGGCCAATGACAAGGATTTCTTATATGCTTACTCTGTCTTAAATATCAACCATAGCCATTAATCTATATATTTATAAAGACTTATGGAGGGCACTGGAGGCATAGGTCCTCTTCCTGGGAGCACATGGTGGCTCCACAGCAAAGACAACCATTTCCTGCTTGTCCCTGCTTACATTCAAGTCTGCCTGCTATGTCACTTCCTGCCTGTGTCCCTTTACTACATTTCACAGAATCCTCCTTGCCTCCTAGTCCTGCCTAACTTTCTTCCCTATTAGCCAACAGTACATTATTTATCAATCAATAAGACAAGCATATACATAGAAGGACTTCCCCTATCTTATCTGTCAATATGTGATTCTGTGTGAAAATTCACAGGAATATTTTGATTCTTTTGGAATTCCTTATTCAACTGTCTTCATATACACCTTGGTAAAGAAATTGGTGTATTAAAATATAGTTTATTAATTTTGTTTTAGAAATAATCATAATTTTGTAGTTGCTCATCCTCATTTTTCTCCTATTTGACAGAAATTACCATATCAATTTTCAAATCTTGAATCTATCACATAAAAATAGAGATCTATAGTAAAGAGAAATATTGTATGCAAGATGCAACTCACAGCAGTTACACTGGAAACCTACTTACTTGCTCTTTTTTAGGGAAAATAAAATGTAAAATTATGAGTGTCAGGCATTGGTGGTGCAAGTCTGTAATCCTAACACTCAGAAGACAGAGGCAGGTGGATGTCTGTCAGTTCAAGGCCACCCTGGTCTCCAGAGTAAGGATAGGCTCCAAAGCTACACAGAAAAATCCTGTCTCAAAAAAAAAAAAAAACAAGAAAATGAAAAATCATGGCCTTTATTCTAGATAGATGCATTTTAGTAAAGTGTGATGAATTTCCAATAGAGTGTGTGTATTTGTTAACATCATATGACTGTAGAATTGATAATAAGGATATTTGGCATGCAGACAGGAGTCATATTTATGAGTTGATTATCTTAACTCTCTCTATCACAAATGATGGGATATTGTGAGGGGAAAGAGGGACAATTTCAGTTACATCAATGTGACCTCACCCTCTGTTGGGTCAATATAACAATGAAACTTGAAAAGCACAGTCTGGTGCAGAAGACTAGAAGAGAGGAAACATTTTGAATGTAGGCTCATAAGCAATAGCACAGCTGTGAAGAAACACCAAGTACAGACTCTATGTGGCCATTCACAATGTCTATTCACCTCTGCTTCCCCAACCATTTTCATATTCAATATAATTTGCATTACCACATCAAACTCTCTGATGATATGTAATGCTTGCTGTCAAGCTGAGTAGGAAACTGGCTAGCACCCACAGTCATGCTCTTGTTCCAATCTCAGTTCGGCAACTTCCTCCTCCTCTGGATCACTGGTAAGGAAAATAGTTGTTATTCTTCATGACTTTCATTAAGTGTTTATAATCATCACAAAGTTATATAGTATCCAAAAATGTTGAGTCTTTATTGTATAAGAATATGTTACTTTTGGTTTGTCTTTCTTATTTTTCTTCCATTAACAGATTCCAGGCATCCATTCAGATGCTGCTGCAGATTACTTCTTTCAGCAAAATGATAACGTGTCTCACACAGTGATATATTCTCTTATAGAATCCTGCAGATGCTGTCTGTATTACTGCCATAGCTGCTCCTGAAACTGTTCAGTGTGCAAAAAAAATTTTGTCAGGCTTTGGTGTTTATTATATCCAGCACATACATTATTACTTCATTTTTCAATTTATCTAGCCTCCACAGCCCCTTATTCTGTTCTTGACATACTTCACTTTGAAAAGACTGAAACATCTTTTACATCATTTTCTAGTGAAGTCATTAACATGCTGTATTGCAAGGGTAAGTTACTTTTCACTACCACACTCATTTCCACCTGTGAGATCAAATCAAAGCACTAATAAATCTGGTTTAGACTGTAGATGGCATTGGTAAGTCTTCTTTTTTCATTCATCAAATACCAGGAAATGGGCATCTTAATGGAGGCAATATTTATTGATCTTGCTTCATGGTTCAAAGGATACAGATTATTATGGTGGAACAGAAAATCTATTCAAGAAAATTATAGAAGGAAGTTTTCCTGACCTAAAGAAGGACATGCATATGAAGGCACAAGAATCTTAGAGAACACCAAATAGACTATACCAAACAAAAGTCGCCTAGCCACATAATAATGAAAACACCAAACATACAGAATAAAGAAACAATATTAAGAGCTGCAAAGGAAAAAGTCCAAGCAACATACAAAGGCAGACCTATCAGAATCACACCTGACTTCTCAATGGAAACTCTGAAAGCCAGAAGGTTCTGGATAGACTTTCTGCAGATACTAAGAAACCATGTATGTCTTTTTCATTTATTCCAGGGTTCTAGATCTTACATGAATGCTGAGATTTCTGTGAGGTTTCTTTATACACATATCAAATTTCTATAATTAGTCAAGCTAAGATTATAATTTAGAAAATTAAAATTTTATTACATTTTTGTCCTCATGATGTGATTTGTTTCTAACTCACCAGACAAAGATTTCCTCCAATGTTCCACTTTTTATTCAAAATAATTTAGATCATAATAATATTTGAAAAGGACAGTACTATTTAACCCTTTAAGGAACGATGTCCCTTTCCTTTAATTACTAAACACTAGCTCTGTTATAGTGTTGATTATAAGGATAAGGATTTTGTCCTAACACTGGTATATTAAGTGTTTATGTAGCTCAATAACCAAATTACCAGAGAATAAAATTAACATTTATTGATTTCTGGACACTGATTGCCTTATTATCCAAGCCAATGCATGTTGTGAAATGCTCATAACAAGAGTAAGCCTGCATAGAATCTTTCCAAGTCTAAAATTTATCCTACTGTTCAGAATTAATTATGCAGTCATCTCCTAATATTGTTAGCAAGTTGTTCATTGCATTTTTTAGTATGGGTATATGCCCATAGTATATTCTAGAAAGATTCCCAGGCTGCCAAGTGAAACTTGTGTGTGTAAATAACTCAAACAATTGGAGTCTTTGGGTTCTAATACAATCCTTATTTGTGCATGTTTAAAAGTCCCTGCTTCTATTCTGTTAATCTAAGTTTTGTTTTTAATGGAGAATTAACTCCATTGCTATTGAGAGACATCAATGAACAATGATGGGTAACTCCAGCTATTTTGCTGTTGTGGTGGTTGGTGGTGTTGATGGTGTTTGTGTGTTATTCCCTTTGGTTTTGCTGATGTGAGATTATTTCTTGTATTTTCATGGGTGTAGTTAACCTCCTTAGTTTGGATTTTTCCTTCTAGCACATTTGGTAAGACCAGAGTTTAAATATGCCTTTATTATGGAATATCTTACTTTCTCTGTTCATGGTAATTGAAAGTTTTGCTGGGTATAGAAATCTACACTGGCATCCATGGTTTAGAGACAGCAGGTTATTTGTGGGGATCTTTCCGGCATTTAGTGTTTCCATAGAGAATTTAGGTGTAATTCTATTAGATCTGGCTTTATATGTAACTTAGTTGCTTCCTTTGCATCTAACATTCTGTCTTTGTTCTGCCTGGTTAGTGTTTTGATTCTTACATTGTAGGGGGACATTCTTTTCTGGTACTATCTCTTTGGTGTTCTATATTCTTCTTGTACCTTTATAAGCATGACCTCCTATAGATTAGGAAAAATTTCTTCTATGACTTTGTTCAAAATACTTTCTGGGCTTTTGATGGGGGGTTCTTCTTCCCCTATACATATTATTCATTTGCTTAATCCTTTCAGCGTGCCCCAGAGGTCCTGGATGTATTGTGTCAGAAACTTTTTAGATTTAATATTGTCTTTTATCCATGTAGTCATTTCTTCTACTGTAGCTTCTATTTCTGGGATTCCCTTTTCACCTATTTTATTTAAATTAGTAACAAGCTTGCTTCACATGTCAATTCCAGCTCCCTCTCCCTCTACCCCTCTCCTGCCCCCAACCAACTCTCCAACCCCCACCCCACAGACCCTCTGCTCCCAAGGGAGGGTGAGGCCTTCCATGGGGGATCTCCAAAAGTCTGTCATATCATCCCAGGAAGGGCCTAGAACCTACCCCACATGTGCAGGCTGAGAGAGCATCCCTCCATGTGGAATGGTCTCCCAAATTACATTCATGCACCAGGAATAAATACTGATCTACTACCTGAGGTCCCATAGATTCCTGAGGGCTCCTAACTGACACCCACATTCAGGGGGTCTGGATAAGTCCCATGCTGGCCTCTCAGCCATCAGTTTTTGATCCATGAGCTCCCACTTGTTCAGGTCAGCTAATTCTGTGGATTTCACCATCCCTGTCTTGACTCCTTTGCTCATCACTCCTCCACTCTGCAACTGGTTTTCAGGAGTTCAATTCAGTGTTTAGATGTGGGTGACTGCCTCTGCTTCCTTCCACCACTGGATGAAGGCTCTAGAATGTCATATAAGGTAGTCATCAACCTCATCAGGAAAGGGCATTTAAGGTAATCTTTCCACTATTACTAAGATTGCCAGGTGGTGTCATCTTTGTAGATCTCTGCATGTCTCCCTAATGCCAGTTCTCTCCTCAAACCTATGATGACTCCCTCTATTATGGTGTCTTTCATCCTGATCTCTATTATTCCACCTCTCCATCTCTTATATTTGGGTTGGTGAAGGTTGCCTCTGTACTTCCTATTTTTATTCTTAAAATGTTTGTTCACATGATTTACTCAGTTTGTGTATACTTTATTGCTTCTGTTTCCATTTTCAGATCTTGAACAGTTTTATTTCCTTTAAATATTTATTTCCCAGGCTTCCCTTGAAGGATTTATTCACTTCCTTTTTAAATACCACTATCATCTTTGTTTAGTTAGTTTTATGGCCATTTTTCTTGTGAGCCAGATTCAGTGCCTGATGTGATAGAATATCTGGTCCCTGGTGGTGACAAAGTGCCCTGGGTGTTACTGATTTTGTTCTATGCTGTCATATATGCATGTGCATTTGGAGTGATTATATGTCTAGGTGACAATATTTTGTTTTTTCTTGGTTGGATGGGTGTCTGTGGCTTCTGTTACTCCCTGGGTTTTTAGAGAGTGTGTTGACTGGGTGTTGCCTAGTTTGCTAGCCTGCTAGGCTTGTGTGTTTGAGGTGCAGGGGAAGCAGTGGGAATACTTGCTGGTTTTGGAGGCTGGGAGAAGGGGAGGTCAGGGAGAGATAATATGAAGGATCCACAAGAGGTATGTACAGAGGGAGGAAATGTTGCCATTAGTGTTCTTTTATAGAATTAGAGTTGACTCAGAGTATGGCAAAGGTCGACAGTCAGCCAACCTGGTTTTCTAGTGGGCTTGCTTATGGTTGAGCAAGGGGGATGTCTGTCCCATTTGGTGACTGAGACACAGGGATGAGGCCAGAATAGAAGGGCAGTGGGGAATGATATGTGGGATCCAGAAGAGGTGTGCACAGGGGTGAGAATGTGCAGCTGCTGCTTGTGTTCTGTTGCAGTGCTAGGGGTGACTCTGGTAATTGTGTCTGGGGTAATAAAGAGAGTGGGGAAAGTCCATGGTTCCTTTGTGACTTTTCAAACATAAGAATCCTGAATAGCTGGGCATTGGTGGTGCACGCCTTTAGTCCCAGCCTTCAGGAGGCAGAGGCAGGTGGATCTCTGTCAGTTCAAGACCAGCCTGGTGTACAAGAGCTAGTTCCAGGACAGCCTCCAAAGCTACAGAAAAACCCTGTCTCGAAAAAAAAAACAAGCAAGCAACAAACAAACAAAAAACAAATAATCCTGAATAATTTCTCCTTCCTAAACTACTGTATCCATCACAATATTTACATATTGCTCTACAGGGTGGACTTTCCATTGCTGGTCAGAGATAAAAGTTCATCAGTAATCTTGCATTGACTGTTCACTTTCCTAATTTCATCTTCTGAAAATGAATTATTCTCTTCATTCCCTGGGGCTGATAATACTATGGATTGCTGGTAGTGAATAAAATAGAATACAAAAGGAAAATGGTGAGGTGACCTCTAGGGTAGCTGCATTCCAAGTTTTTACTTTCCTCATAAGTAATTGTAGGCTCTGTCTTCTAGGATGCAAATGTGATGTTTATTACTGTAAAAGTGAGATGTCAGAGGAGACAGTATTTATCATACTGGGAAGATTTGGACACACATGGAATTCAGTTAGCTAATTTATAATACTTTGAAATTCTCTTCAAAATGATATACTCACATATTTTATGAAAATGTGTTTGTTATGCAGACAAAAATTTTACCCATAATATGCAAAGGTCTCTCTTGAAATATATGACATGAAGACAATCTTAAATATTGCTGGTGAATTTTTCATGTGATTTTGTCTGTGTCTCTTATAGTGACATAGACACTAACATGAACTTGTTTGGTGTGGCCCAGGTTTCAAATGTTTTTCTTGTCACAAGAGAAACACAGCACATTGTATATGTGTAACATGTTATTTTTATCTCAATTTGTTTTATTTTATTTTAGACTAACTAGGTTATTTAAAAGGGTTCTTTTTAAGGTTATGGATTATTGTATTCATTCTGAAATATATAACGTTATTTTTCATTTTAAATGATTATTTGAATATTCTTTGAAATTTATTAATAGAATAGAATTGTCATCAGTTTTCCCATTGAAAGTCATTATTTTGGAAATGTTTTTGGAATGAAGTCCCAATAAAGTAGATTAGATTCAGCTAAAGTTGGGCACAATGTGGTAGTATTTGTTCATCCTCTTAAGATTAATAAATTTAACACAGTATCTATGGGTTAGAACTGAAAATTCATTAGTACAGAGCATTTCACCTCTTTGTTTTATAGTACACAATATACTTAATCACCAGAAGTTACTCTCAAAATAAACCAAATGTATTGTAACATAAGTTGAACTGACAAAGATCTACAATATTTTAAATGTCTACAAACTAAAGAATACACATTCCCAGCAGCCCATAAAAATTTCCCCAAAATTGATACATGAAGAGACAAAAAAGAGGGCATTATGTCCTTGGGAACTGGAGTTATGGGTGGTTGTAAGACACCATGTGGTTGCTAGGAACTGAACACATTACCTATGAAAGAATAGAGAACGCTACTACTGATACATCTATAATATATAGATGTATAATAAAATTAAATAAAATAATACACCTTCATAGCATACACACACACACACACACACACACACACACACACACACACACACACATTGTTTTTTTGAGACAGGGATTCTCTGTGTATCTCTGGCTTTCCTGGAACTCCCTCTGCAGACCAAGCTGAACTTATATACTGAGATACACCTACCTCAGCCTACTGAGATCTGGGATGAAAGGCATGTGCCACCATGCATAGCTACTTGCTTCATATTTTTAATGTAATTTGAAAAAACCACCTTCTTAGGAATTTCATGCATGCTACAATATACTTTGACAATATTCATGCCTTTTTTTCTATAATTTTTCTCATATTGGCTCTAACCCTTTTCAGATTTCATATACTGTTTTTTTTTTGATAACCTACCTACCTGGGGCCACTCCCTAAAGAAAACTGATTCTTAATAATGTAAGAGCCTTTAATTGTAATAAAAAATCAAAACACAAAGCATGTCTCAATAACTTAGTACAGCTCACATGATATTGTGTTTGACCTGATGAGCTACAATATGGGCAGCACTCTTATAATACAAGCCAACTTTAACCATAGTTGCTTGAAAATCACTGTAAAACAAAATACTTTCGGATTGGATTTAATTCCAATTTCATAAGATGAATTCAATACCTGACACAATTATTGGGGCCAGGAATATTTGGCTAGAAGTCCTAGACCCTATAATACGATTTGTAAATGAAGTGACATGGATAAAGTAGTACAAAAAATGGATAAAGAACACTGAAATAAGGAAACTTTGTAAGGCATAGGACTCTTATTGTGTCCTCAATAAGAGTCTCTATACAAGATTATATATAAAAGAAGGTCTATAACTAATAAGAAAAAATTGCTACTTGATCAAGAAATGTAAAATATAAATGCAACTTCTTGTCATAATTTAATCAATGGAAAACAATTTATTGAAAAAAAGAATGAACTTTACACTCATGGCTACGCTCCTATGATTGGTATTTGCTTAGTACCAGGAGCAGGAAAATTAATTTATATTTCTCTGTTCAAGTATTCATGTCTATTTTATGGCCTATAATATATGTATTGGAACTACAGACCTCAGCTGCAATTATGTCAAACAATGACTTTTCCATATTTTTGCATAAAAACATTATGAAATATCATCATCCAGAGAATTCATTTCATATGAGAGTTTAGAAATGAAAAATCAAATTCCTAGAGAAAACAAGTTGGTCAGGGTTTGTTTGATAATTACATATATAAAAATTCATCTGAAAGACCTTCTTGAAGTTGCAAAAATATTTTAGATCTTTATAAAAGCAGTTGATTCAGCATGAATCCATTCCATTCTACTGTGTGAGATTTTTATTCATTTAACTTGTGTTTGAATTTTCATTGTATATATTCTTTGTACATGATACATAAGAGTCATAATATATTGTACCTTTGACATTAACCTCTATATTCACGTTAATACACTTTCTCTGTATTGCTTTTTGAAAAATTTTGGACATTTAAATATATATGCTTCATAATATTAAAATGGCATTTGAGTAGAGTTGAATAGAGTGAAAAACAGTAAGTTCAAAAATTAAATTATATTGTTTCATGTCATCTGTTGTTGCAATGCAATAGGAACTCTATAGGAAATGATTCTGAGATCTTGACTCATCCTTGAGGATTAAAAGCTGTTTGTCATTCAGCAAGTCTCCTCGGTACTCTAAAATTTAGTTGGGCATCCATAAAATAAGTTTAAGTAAATCTCACACTGGGTCAAAGAGGTAATTTTTTAATCAAAATTCAAAATCAGTTTCAAATAACTATTCAAGGAAAAAGGAAAGTTATTTAGAAATCAAGAAAATAACTAAGTAGGTAAATAATTCGTTTGAAAAAAAGTAAGGTGAATATCTTTTCCCATTCAGTGGGCTGCTGTTTTGTTTTGCTGACTGTGTCCTATGCCTTACAAAAGCTTCTCAGTTTCAGGAAGTCCCTTTTATTAATTGTTTATCTCAGTGTCTGTGCCACTGGTGTATTGTTCAGGAAGGGGTCTCCAGTACCAATTAATTCAAGGGTTTTTCGCACTTTCACTTCCAATAGGTTCAGTGTGGCTGGATGTATGTTGAGGTCTCTGATCCATTTGGACTAAAGTTTTGTGCATGTTGAAAGACATGGTTCTATCTCTAGTCTTCTACATTCCGGCATCCAGTTATGCCAGCACCATTTGTTGAAGATGCTTTCTTTAGTCCATCATATAAATTTAGCTTCTTTTAAAAAAATCAGGTGTTCTTAGCTGTGTGGTTTAATATCAGAGTTTTCAACTCTATTCCCTTGTCTACCTGTCTATTTTTGTGCGAATACCAAGCTGTTTTCAGGATTATACCTCTGTCAGAGAGCTTGAAGTCAGGTGGGTGATGCCTCCAGAAATTTCTCTGAAGTACAGGGTTGTTTTGGCTATCCTGGGTCTTTTGTTTCTCCATATATAGTTGAGAATTGTTTTGTCAAGGTCTGTGAAGAATTGTGTTGGGATTTCGATGGAGATTGCATTAAATTTGTAGATTGCTTTTGGCAACATTGCCATTTTTAGTGTATTGATCCTACATATCCAACAACATGGGAGAATCTTCCTAATTTCTAATATCTTTCTTTAATTTCTTTCTTTAGAGAATCAAAATTATTATGGCACAGTTCTTTCACTTTTTTGGTTACCATTACCACAAGGTATTTTATGTTGTTTGTGACAATTGTAAACACTGATGTTTCTCTGATTTCGTTCTCCCCAAATGTATCATCTATATGTAGTAGGGCTACAGATTTTTTTGAGTTAATCTTGTATCCTGCCACTTTGCTGAAGGTGTTTGTCAGCTGTAGCAGTTCTCTGGAAGAGGTTTCTGGGTCACCTATGTAGACTATAATATCATCTGCAAATACTGAAAATTTTACTTCTTCCTTTCCTATTTGTATCCCCTTGATATTGGTTTGTTTTCTTATTGCTCTAGCTAGAAGTTATAGGACAATATTGAAGTGGTATGGAGATAGTTTACAGTCTTGTCTTGTCCTTGATTTTAGAGAAATCATTTTGTGTTTCTCTGAATTTAATTTGATTCTGGATGTCAGCTTGCTGTATATTGCTTTTATTATGTTAAGGTATGTTCCTGTTATCCCTGATCTCTCTAAGACCTTTATCATGAAATGGTGTTGGACTTTGTCAAAGTGATATCATCTAGTGAGATGATCTTGTGTTTTTTTTCCCTCAGATTGTTTATATGGTGTATGGATTTTCGTATATTGAACCATTCCTGGGATGAAGCCTACTGGATCATGTTGGATGATTTCTCTGATGTGTTCTTGGATTCGATTTCCCAGTATTTTGTTGAGTATTTTTATATCAATGTTCATGAAGGATATTGGTCTGGAGTTCTCTTTCTTGCTTGTATCTTTGTGTGGCTTGGGTATCAAGGATATTGAAGCCTCATAAAAAGAGTTTGGCAATGACACTTCTTCTATTGTGTGGAATACTTTGAGGAGAATTGTTATGAGCTGTTCCTGGAATTTATGGTAGAATTCTGCACTGAAGCCATCTGGCCATGGGCTTTTGTTTTGGTTGGGAGACTTTTCCAGATGTCTCTGGCCTGGCATACCTTTATATCTACAATAAAAACATTATCCTCAACCATGAAATAAATAATTGCTTATAGAGAAACTGTTCAGGCAGTGCTGCAGGCAAGTCCAGGCAAGGCCAGAAAGTGGCTTGCCATGTCACCTCAGACATGGAGAATGTTGTCCACAGATCCTGGGATGGGACTCTGGATGTATTTTCCTCATAAAAGAAAAGGGAATGGAAAGGCCCATTCTATGTCATCCAAGGGGAAGACCCCCAGTTTTGGCAGATAAAGGCCTGGTCCATTGGGGATTGTGACAATGACTTGATGAATGGGACAAGAGATCTAATTCACTAAATAAGCCATTGATACCATGAGCAAGGTGAACCTAAAACTCAAATTCTTTGTTCACTGTTCCAGCCTCATCCATGCAATGCCAGGGACTCACTGTGGGGGGTAGACCATGAACTTGAAGTAAGTACTAAAGCCAATTGACCAAGACATTTCACTGGTGTTGGTCAGTGGCAACAAGGACTTGGGCAATGTTCCCACAGCCGAGATTGTGGAGTAGTTCTGCCATACATGGGTAGATGACTATTTCAGCTTCTGGGTAGTGAGCCTCCTGTTGCTGGTGCTCAATTCATAGTTCTTCTATGATGTCTCCAAGTTTCCTGCACTGAAGCAGGCCCAGGACTATTGACTAGGCCAATAGCTGAGTGTTGCAGTGCAGCGGAGGTGCTAGTAAGCCATTGTCTTCCAGACATCCAGCAGTTCATGTAGAGTATTGATGAGGATAAAGACTACCTCAATTTTATCAAGACTGTCTGGAAGTAGGTGGTAGACAAGGTTACTAAAGAAGTTATCAGAGTTGTGTTCTTTAGCCACTATCACAGGACTGGTGGGAGAACCTACCAGGATGTTAGCATGGTGGTTTCATCTGCAATCTGGTTCCAGAAAAGGAAATCACACCCATGAGTTCTGTGTGGTGGTCATCACTGCTGAGAGAGTTTTTCACTATTACTACAGCTTAGTTGAGGTGAGCAAGAGAGGAATTTATGATGACCTGAAACAGCCGATGAAGGAGTGATTCCCTCTATAACTCACTGAGTTTTCATGCCCATGACAATTCATCTTGCTAGAATGTTCACAGCCCCTCATAGCAATGTCTGAGTTGACAGGCAGGTTTTTGAATGGATTTGACCTTTTGTGAATCAATATGCTAGTTCCTATCCTGAATTATATTCAAAAGAAGGCAATCTTCTTCTTAAAAAGTCAGAAAAGAAGAGAAAGATAAAGAGTAATAGACAATATCCTTCCAGAAAAATTCTGAGGGCAATTCCAGACATTATCAGATCATGAGTGATCCAAAGCTGTTGAAAATATTTCAGGATCTATGGTGAGACAAATATTTCTATAAAATAAAAGAGAGTTCTTTAGCACTTCACTTTCATGAAATGATCTGCAAGAAAAAAATCAGATTAATGAATGCAACTGATGAAAAAGACCTCATGAATATTTGTGCAGTATTATCACATGTTAGTTTTAGAAAATGCCTCATTCTTTTTATCAAAAGAAACATTGTCCAAAATATAAAGTATGATATACTACAAGATAAATCTTAAAATTTTAAGAATACAACAAAGCAACCAAAATAGATATTAATTGAATCAATGCATAAATTTTTAAATTATCCAAACAATGAACACACTCTTGAATAGCAAACAGAATAATAGATAACTATTAATTAGACATTTAAATTTTAATTTAAATGCATTCATGTAAAATTTAAATACAGAAGCACAAAGCTCTCAGATACTTCTTGTTTTGCATAGTATCAATTACTTGTGAATGCAAAGGGTCCTCAGGACACTTACTCTGATTTTAGCAGGTGTGAAAGATCAGTGTGTGGAAAAGATTATAAAGAGTGTTTTTGAAAAAAGTTTGTTTAAATTTGTGTGCTGTCAGTATGTGCTTTGTTGTATTTATTTATCTCACCTGACTCAAATTTCTAAAATAAAATATTTTCCATAATGAAAAAAGACACCTTATTAATGAATGTTTGACAAGAAAAAGCCACAAATATTCAATATTAATATTGATAGGCCCAACACCATCTCTACCTTCACTGCTGTGAATCCTTCCCTCAGTTGCAATGGTTTTATCCTATCCACTGATTCATTCTTCTTCTCTATCAACATTATTTTTGCACAGGTAGACACAATTTCATTTTTATTTAAAAATAACATCCATTTCAGATTTTAAACCTGAATTTGTGTATTTATTCTATTCAGAAGATCATGGTGTTAAACACTTTGGGGTGAATGAATTCTATATAAAATGATTACACAATGAATGAAAGTTTTACAAAAATGGGACAGGGGTTGGAAATACAGTTAAGTGTTAAGAACATTTCTTTTTATTGCCAGGGAACCAGGGTTAGGTTCTCAGCAGTTGCATGGCAGCTCACAACCATTTGTAATTGAAATTTAATGGGATCTAATGATCTCTTCTGAGCTCTGGTGCACCTATATGTCTGCAGATAAAACATTCATACATGTAATATTTTTTAAAGTGACAAACACAGAATTGAAATTTAACCATGGTGTGGCTTATGCCTAGACTGTTGTTATAAACTTCAGATTTACAGTGCTGATTGCATTTTAAAATGTCACTGACATTTGTCTTTATTAGTACATAGACTTTGCATTACTAAATAAGGAAATTTGTCTACATTTATCACTAACACAAATATTTAAGGAGGTAAAATCTCACTATTTTTCTTTGCTCACTATTTTCTTTGCACACCCCCCTCCATCCACACATACACTGTTGTTCATCGCCAATACAGGAACCACTTCTCCAGCACTTTTCATTTCCCATGTCAGGGTCATCACATGTCAGGCTCAGGGTAGACTGGTTTCACCAGGAACTGCCACAGAGACACCCCTTTATCCATGTGAAGTTTCTCTGTGCTTCACATGATTATGTGATTTCCTTTCATGCTGTCTAAATACCTGAAAATCACTAATTTACCTTATGCAATCTTAGTCCAACATAGAAGTCCAAAGGAAATTCATTTGTCCACCTCTATTTTTATGAGACTGATAATTCTATGTCCATTTCAAATATCTACTAACTCAATATTTTTCTCTCCATTGATTCGCATGAGTGTAGCTGTACTCTAAAATTTTCACCTTTTGCTGGTACCAAAATATGATGCACACATAGATGGCATTTGTAGCTCTTTCTCTTAACATTAATTTGTCAGGAAACTCAATTTCTTTGGAACTCCAGGTTTTTTTTGCATTTTTTTTGGTTTTTCTAGAAAGGGTTTCTCTGTGTAGCTTTGGAGCCTATTCTGGAACTCGCTCTGGAGACCAGGCTGGCCTCGAACTCACAGAGATCCATCTGCCTCTGCCTCCCACATTCTGGGATTAAAGGTGTGTGCCACCAATGCCCAGCTGGAACTCCAGTTTTATGAATCATTTATGATAGGACATGAAGATGTGGAAATGATTTCACTCTTTGTTATTACATCCTGGTACACTTTATTAGAAACCTGTCCATGAAAATTGAATAATTTAAGGCCCAATTATAAAGCTAACATTAAGAATGACCACTGTTGAGTTCAATCACACTATTACTTTTGACAAGTTTGGCAACCGTAGTTTGCAAAATCAGAGCATGTATTTAAATAAAGTTTCACATTTCCAGCAAGGCCTTATGGTCTTTGACCAAAAAGGAGTTTGTATTCTGGTGATTAAATAGTGTTGAACAAGAATCTTAATGGCTGATCTTGTAAGTCATTAATAAGTATTTTCAAAAATCCCAGACCTTGTCTGTTTAGCCTCAAGGGGTAACATTGTTATGACCCAGTTTTCAGCAGTCCTGATGTGATTCCAGGTAAATACTGATCATCAATATTAGAGCCAAACTTCACATTGGCATGAGTGCAGATTGGTATCAAAAAGAAGAAGGAAAAAGAGAAGAGAACCTCTAAGGCACTACATCAAGTGTTCATCACAGACCATATCTTGGTCCACTCTAGTTTAATTGTTAGTGGATCAAGGACATCCAGATTTCACCTTCACCATCAGTAGTCTGCATCCAAAAGACTCTGTAACTTTCAACTGTCAATAGGGAACTATCTAATATTTCAACATGTATAGATCAGAGCATAAACCACCCAAGAAGAAGAAGTCCTAGTTTGAGCTGCCTCTACTGCTCCTTATGGTGTATCCACCTGATTGAAAAAAGGCAGACTATCCAAGCTTTCATTTGTAAACATATTTAGGGTAAACAAACTTTGGGACCTTGCTGCAGGTGACCTCTCTCTTCATTATACATCAGGATCAGACTCAGGGTCAGAATTAGAGAGCTTAAACTGTCTCTCTTGCTTTGAAAGACACTCATCCTCTTTCTGGGGAGCATCTCCAAATCAAATGGTGCCTAATATTGATGCAAACTCATGAGCTGAATACATTTAACATGCTCTTTAGTTTCAGCACTTCATTTGATTAACTATAATGAAAATAGGCATGACCTCTGAATTGCCACTGGAAAGGGGGAGGGATGATACAATCTGCAGGGATAGTTTTAGCTGAAACCAGGAAAAATAAATAAGGAACTACAGACACAAATATAGCCAACATAATATAGGAAACGGAGAATCTCAGGCATTGAAGACAAACTAGGTGAAATACATTCATCCAACAAATAAAATCTTAAGTCCAACAAATCCCTAAAACAAAATATCTAGGAAATATGGGACACTGTGAAAAGGCTAAACATGAGAATAATAGGTATAGAAGAAGTTGAAGAAACCCAACTCATAGGTGAAGAAAACATATTCAACAACATAATAGAAGAAAACTTTATCAATTTAAAGAAAGACATGCCAATGAAACTATAAGAAGCCTACAGAACTCCAGGTAAAGTGGACCACAAAAAATACTCCCCTCATCAAATAGCAATTTAAACAACAAACATAATACAGAATGAAGAAAGAATTTTAAGAGAGGCAAGGGAAGATTATTAGCTAACATGTAAACATAAACCTGTCAGAATTACAACTGATTTTTCCCATGGAAACTCTGAAAGCCAAACGGTATTAGATCAATATTCAACAAACACTAAGAGACCAGGGATGTCAGCCCCAACCACTATACCCAGAAAAGCTTTCAATCACTATAGATATAGAAAACAAGATATTCCACGACAAATCCAGATTTAAACAATATCCAGCACTACACAAACTAGTGGAAGGAAAATTCCAACCTAAGAAGTTAACTATTCTCACAAAAACATAGGCAATAGATAATCCCCCTTTACCAAAAGCCAAAAGAAAAAGCACAAACAATACCAGCACTACCAACAAATCAATAACAAACAAGTATAAGCACTCAATGGTCCTTAATTTCCTTCCTTAAAAAGACACAGGCTAACAAAAGTGATACAATGACAGAGTCCATCCTTCTGCTGCATAGAAGAAACACACCTCAACTTCAAATATAGACAGTACCTCAGAGTAAAGGGTTTGGAAGGATCTTCCAATCAAATGGACACATGAAACAATAAAAATCACAGTGAAAATACATCATGATTATGTCTCAATTCTAAACATCTATGCCCCAAATTCAAAGGCATACATGTTTGTTAAAGAAATATTATTAAAACACAAATCACACATAAAACCTGACACAGCTATAGTGGGAGACTTCAACACCCCGCTCTCACCACAGGACAGGACCAGCAGACAGAAACTTAACAAAGAGACAAAGGAAATAGCAGAAGTTATGACCGAATTGGCATTAACAGACATCTATAGCACATTCCATCCAAACACAAAAGAATATACATTCTTTTCAGCATCACATGGAACCTTCTATATAATTGAACATTTATACTGAAATATAGCAAAACTCAACAGGTACAAAAATTTGAATAAACCCCTGTGTCTGATCAGACCCCCATGCTTTAAACTTATAATTCACCAACATCATAAATTGTAGAAACAACAACTCAGGTAAATTTTCCAATGGGCAACTGCACCATTCCTGGATCAAGGAAGAAATAAAGAAAGAAATTAAAACTTCCTGGAATTCAATGAAAATAAAGACACAACATACCCAAACTTTGGGACACTTTGAAAGCAGTACTATGAGGAAAGTTCAAAGCTCTATGTGCTCATGTGAAGAAATTAGAGAATAGTCACACCAGAGAATTGATAGCACAACTTAAAGCTGTAGAATAAATAGAAGCAAATTCACTGAGGAGGAGTAGACACCAGGAAAAAATCAAACTGAGGGCAGAAATCAATAAAGTTCAATAAAAAAAAAACATTTCAAAGAATCAGTGTAACAAAGAGTTGGTTCTTTGAGAAAATCAACAGGATAGACAAACCTTTATCCAAACAAACCAAAAGGTAGATGTCCCGCGCAATAGTCTCGCCAGCAAGAACCACACAGGACATTCGGATCCTTCTGTAGGAAAGCTTTAATGTGTCTTGAGAGGAGAGCATAAGCTTACCAGAGCGGAGACCCCGAGCCAAGAATCCCGTCCCCTAATAAAGGCTGGCAGCCGCTGCCTGGGACGTGTCACCCTATGATTGGCTTCAGCTCCTCAGGCCATATGAGCCACGGAATAGGCAGAGATCAAGGAAATGGAAAATTACCCAGCGCCTGCGCAATAATTTACATTCAGTGCCTGCAGGCACCATCATTGTAATGGAGAATGCAGGGACGGCTCCCTACATCTCCCCCTTTTTTTATTAATTAATGATAAGGCTTTATATTTTTACAAGCAAATAGGTCACCCATATGTTGAGGGATAGAGGCAGAGGTTGTACCTTCCCAATCAAACATTAAGACTGTGTACAAGAGTCGCCATCAGGCTGTTAGCTTGACCCGAAGCGCTCTCGACCTGTCCTCTGCCGTTTTTCTGGGAAAGGGAGACTAGGGCAGGCAACCCTTATGCAGGACAACATGCCTCCCAGAGAAGCCTGCATACTGGGCAACTCTCTGTGTGATGCCTTGTTCAACATCCCTCATGGGCTGCTCAAACCAGACACTCTACCCTGTGCAATGAGCCTAGGCTCCGGGTGTGCAAGAGCTGTCTGGCCGGCGGCCTATTGCTTAAGCATAGTTAGCCAAATATCAGTGGAAGCCCCTTGTTCCAAAGCTACAAGCGCTTGGGCGATAACCACCTTGTCTCTCTTAGTTTGAGCCCTGAGCTTACAGACCAGCCAGAGAAGTAACATCAATCCGCAGCAAACGGCTGCACCAAACAATCCCATCCCCACCCATTAAGCGATCTATGATGACAATCTCTCCGTCAAGGACAGGAGTTAATCTGGATAATAGTGGATCTCAACTCCCTGGGAGAGGGTGGAGTTCCGACTTTTGAAGGTCCGAAGGGGCTCTTTGGGTGAGTCTTTTCGGGATCCACAGGGGATTCTCTTCATCCTGTGGAAAAACACATATAGCTCCCCTGGATCTTATGAGAATAGGATCCGGGCCTCTCCAAAGACCAGTTAAGATATCTTTCCATTTTATCATTTCCTTTGGCCTTTCAGGTTCTGAGGTGTGGCGCTTGGCCGCAGTATGGCCCTGAGCATCAATGTTTAGAAAATTAAGGGTAAAGAGTGCCATGGATATTGTAACTCTGTTTTGTAAGCAGTTGGTGGCGGGGCTCAAACACAACCACGAGTGGCAGGTACCAAGTAGAACGCTCTGTCGAAGTAACCGCTGAGCTAAAGCCAGCCCTTAAGAAGGCATGGCTACAGCTTCCCCTACAGGTAGAGGCATGCAAATTAACAAAATCAGAGATGAACAGCAGGACACAACAAGGGATACTGAGGAAATACAGAGAAACTACAGGTCATACTTTTAAAATGTGTACTACACAAATTTCAAAAATTTAAAGATAATGGACAATTTCCTGGAGAGATATCACTTATCATAATTGAATCAAGAACAGACAAGTAACATAAAATGACATGTAAGCCATAATGAAATAGAAGCATTCATCAAAATTCTCCCAACAAAAAGAAGTCCAGGGTCAGATGTCTTAATTGCTGAATTCTACCAGAAATTCAAAGAAGAACTAATACCAGTACTCCTCAAATTTTTCCATAAAAAGCTGAAGGTTCATTGCCAAATTGTTATTTTTAATTTAAATTAGAAACAAGATTATTTCCCATGACAATCCCAGTTCCCTTCTCCCTACACTCCTCCCCTACCACCTCCCCAAATAAACCCTACCTACCACATATAATTGCTGCTCCCTCTGGATGGTGAGGCCTTCAGTATGGTGTCATCAGAGTCTATAATATCATTTGGGATAGGGCCTAGGTCTGCCCCATGTGTCTTGGCTTAGGGAGTATTCCTCTATGTGAAATACGCTCCCAAAGTCCCCAATTATGCTAGGGATAAGTGCTGAACTACTACAGGAGGTCCTGTAGATTTCCAAGGTTTCCTCACTGAAACCCATGTTCCTAGGTTCTGCATCAGTCCCGTGCTGGTATACAAGCTATGAGTCTGGGGAGCAAGAGTTCCCCGATGTTCAAGTCAGTTGTTTCTGTGGGTTTAACCAGCCTGCTGTGCACTACTTTGCTCTTCACTTGTCCTACTCGGCACGCTGATTCCAGTTCAGTTCAGGGAATAGTTGTGGGAGTATGCCTTCTACTTCTACCAACTGCTGGATAAGGGCTATCTAATTGGTGGCATATAAGTCAGACATCAATTTTATTATCAGTGGAGGGCATTTGAGGTAGCCACTCCTCTGTTGCTTAGATTATTAGTTGGTGTCATCTTTGTAGATTTTCAGATATAAACCTAGTGCCTTATTTCTCTGTAAACCTAAAATGTATCCATTATGGTATCTCCATTCTTATCTTCTATTATTCCCCTGAGTAATCCATTCTGCTCCCTCAAGTCCTCTGCATCACTCTTCTTCTCCCCTTCTCTTTCTCCTAGCTCTAATCTCCATTTTGCCATGATCTCAATTTGATCAGTGGATCCTAAATCTTTCCCCTTCTCCAGAGGACCATAAAAGTCTCTCTTAGGGTCCTAGTTTACTAGCTTCTCTGGCAGTGCGGATTGTAGGCCGGTAATCCTTTACTCTATGTCTAAAATCCATATATAATTGAGTGCATACCAAGTTTGTATTTTTGTGATTGGGTTACCACACTCAGAATGGTTTCTTCTAGTTCCATCCATTTTTCTGCAAATTTCAAAATTCCATCATTTTTTCTGCTGAGTAGTACTCAATTCTGTAAATGTACCACATTTTCTCTATCCATTCTTTGGTTGAGGTGCATCTAGGCTGCTTCTAGTCTGGCTAATACAAGTATTGCTGCCATGAAAATCTTTTAACAGATGTCCTTGTGGTATGAATGTGCTTCTTTGGGTATATGCTTAAGATTGGAATTGCTGGATCTGTGGTAGACTGATTCCCATTTTCTTGGAGAGTCCTCATACTGATTTCCAAAGTGGCTTTACTGGTTGGCTCTCCCACCCACAGTGAAGAAGTGTTCCCATGTCTCCACATCCTCCCCAGCACAAACTTTCATTGGTGTTTTTGATTTTGGTGATTCTGACAGGAGTAACATGGTATCTCAGACTTGTTTTGATTTGCGTTTCCCTGATGGCTAAGAATTTTGAACACTTTCTTATGTGTCTTTCATCCATTTTAGATTCCTCTATTGAGAATTGTGTATTTAGTTCTATACCCCACTTTTTAAATGTATTGTTTGGTGTTTTGGAGACCAGCTTCTTCAATTCTTTGTATATTTTGGAGATAAGCCCTCTGTCAGATGTGGGGTTGGTGAATATATTTTCCCAGTCTGTGGGCTGCCAATTTGTCTTGCTGACTGTGTCCTTTGACTTACAGAAGCTTCTCAGTTTCAGGAGGTCCTATTTATCAATTGTTGATCTCAGTGTCTGTGCTACTTGTGTAATGTTCAGGATGCACTCTCCTGTACCAATTAATTTAAGGGTATTTCCCACATTGTTTTCTAATAGGGTTACTGTGGCTAGATTTATGTTGAGTTCTTTGTTACATTTTTATTTAAGTTTTGTGTATGGCGATAGGCTTTGGTCTATCTGCAGTCTTCTGCATGCCAGAATCCAGTTATGCCAGCACCATTTGTTGAAGATGTTCTCTTTGTTCCAGCATTATATTTGGATTGTTTGTCAAAAGTCAGGTTTTCATAGGTATGTGGGTTAATTTCAGGGTTTTCAACTCTATTCCACTGGTCTACCTGTCTATTTTTGTGCCACTACCAATCTGTTTTCTGTACTATGGTTCTATACAAGAGTTTGAAGTCAGGGATTGTGATGTCTCCAGAAGTTCCTTTATTGTACAGGGTTGTTTTGTCTATCATGGTCATTTGTTTCTCCTTATAAAGTTAACAATTTTTCTTTCAAGTTCTGTGAAAAACTGTTTTTGGATTTTCATGGTGATTGCATTCAGTCTGTATATTGCTTTTGGCAACACTGCCATTTTTACTATGTTGATCCTGCCTATCAAAGAACATGGGAGATCTTTCCATTTTCTTTTATCTTTTTTAATTTGTTTCGTTAGTGACTCAAAATTCTTATGGTACAGGTTTTTCACATTTTTGGTTAGTGTTACCACAAGGTGTTTTATGTTGTTTGTGGCATTTGTGAAGGGTGATGTTTCTCTGATTCCTTTCTCCACCAATATGCCATCTGTATATAGTAGGGCTACAGATTTTTTTGAGTTCATATTGTATCGTGCCACTTTGCTGAAGGTGTTTGTCATCTTTAGGGGTTCCCTAGTAGAGTTTTTCTGGTCACTTATGTAGATTAACATTTCCTCTACAAATTGTGAGAATTTGACTTCTTCCCTTCTGATTTGAATTTCCTTGGTCTCCTTTTTTTGTTTTATTGCTCGAGCTAGAACTTCAAGAACAATATTGAAGAGGTATGGAGAGAGTGGACAGCCTTGTCTTGTCTCTGATTTTTGAGGAATTGCATTGAGTTTCTCTTTACTTAATTTGATGTTGCTTGCTGGGTTGCTGTATATTGCTTTTATTATGTTGAGGTATGTTCTTGTTATCCCTGATTTCTCTAAGGCCTTTATCATGAAGGGGTGTTGGATTTTGTCAAAACTTTTTTGGCATCCAGTGAGATGATCATGTGTTTTTTCGCTCAGTCTGTTTATATGGTGGATTACATTAATTTATTTTTGTATGTTGAACCATCGTTGCATCCCTGGAATGAAGCCTAGTTGATCATGGTTGATGATTCTGTGATGTGTTCTTTTATTCAATTGAAGCATTGTAAAAGAGTTTCATTGCCAAAAGAAGCAGAAGTTTCATTGCCAAACTCTTATTATGAGGCTACAATTTCCTTGGTATCCAAGCCACACAAAGATACAACTTAATAAAGAGAACTACAGACCAATATCCCTCATGAACATAGATGCAAAAATACACAATAAAATACTGGCAAACAGAATCCAGAAATATATCATAAAACTCATCCACTATGATCAAGTAGGCTTCATCCCTGGGATGCAGTGTGGGTTCAACACATGAAAATCTATCAATGTAATCCACCATATAACCAGACTGAGGGAAAAAAAAGCATTTGATCATCTCACTACGTGCCAGAAATTCCTTTGACAAATCCAACACCCCTTCATGCTAAAGGTTTTCGATAGATCAGGGATAACAGGAAATTACTGCTCATAATGAAAACAATAGACAGTAAACCTATAGCCAATGTCAAACTAAAAGGACACAGTCATAAAGACAAAATGGCAGTGCACAGAGTGAGAAAAGCTATTCACCAAGCCCAATCTGACAGAGGGCTGATATCCAATCTTTCCAAAAATCTCAATAAGCTAGTGTCCAAAGCACCAAATAATACAAGTAATTAGTGGGGTACTGAAATAAATAGAGAATTCTCTACAGAAGATTCTAAAAAGTCTGAATGACACATAAAGTATTTAACATCCTTAGCCAACAGGTATATTCCAATTAAAAAAACTATGAAATACCATCTTCTTCCTGTCAGAATGGCTGAAAAAAAACACCAATGATAACTTATGCTAGATAACATATAGAGAAAGGGGAACACTCCTCCCTTGCTTCTGGGAGTGCCAAGTCTACAGCCCCTTTGGAAATCAGTATGGAGATTCCTCAGAAAAATGGGAATCAATCTACCACAAGATCCACCAATTCCACTCTTAGGCATATACCCAAAAGACGCACATTCATACAACAAGGACATCTGTTCAAGTATGTTCATAGAAGCATTATTTGTAATAGCCACAACCAAGAAGCAACCTACAGGCCCCTCAACTGAAGAATGGACAGAGAAATGTAAGTTTACACAATGGAGTACTATTCAGCAGAAAGAAACAATGGAATCTTGAAATTTGCAGGAAAGTGGATGGAACTACAAGAAACCATTGTGAGTGAGGTAATCCAGTCACAAAAGACAAACTTGGTATGCTCTCATATATATGGATTTTACACATAGAACAAAGTATCACCAGCTTTCAATCTACACCACCAAAGAAGCTAGGAAAGAAAGAGCACTCTTAACAGCGACACACATAGTCCCCTGGGGAAGTGAAATGGGACACGATCTCCTGAGCAAATTGGGAGCATGGAGGGAAGGGAGACGGAGCTAGGAAAATGAGAACATGAGAAGGGCATAAGGGAGAGGGAAAGTTGAATTGGGCTGCATCTAAACACTTAACTGAACTGGAATCCAGTTTCAGATAATGAGCTGTGATGAGCAATGTTGTCAAGACCTTTCTGGTGAAACCGATAGAAACAGCTGACCTGAACAAGGGGGAAGTCTTATTCCCCAAAGTGATAGCTGGGAAACCAGCATGGAAATTATCCAGACCCCATGAATGTGGGTATCAGTGAGGAGGCCTCGGAAATCTATGGGGCCTCATGTGGTAGATCAGTACTTATCCCTAGCATAGGAAAGGACTTTGGGAGTCCATTCCACATAGAGGGACACTCCTTGAGCCTAGACATATGGAGAAGGCCTATGCTATATCCCAAAGGATATGACAGACTCTGAAGTCCCCCCATTGAAGAGATCACACTACCTGAGGACCAGAAAGATTATGGAATAGGTAGGATGTTATTGGATGGGGGAAAGGATCAGAGGGAAAAGAGAGGGAACTGGGATTGAAATGTAAAATAATCCTGTTTCTAATTTAAATAAAAATGGAAAAAAAGAAAAGAGACAAGCAAGATTATTGTGGGGAAAAACAGGAATTCACCAACCTTGAAGAAGAGATGGAGAATATATGCATAAGCTACAGCCCAGGAAGAGAATCACACTGGTATTACATATGTGCAGTGAGCACTATTTACTGCATGAACTCTCATTTATACCTGAGGAAGGAACATGCTTGTGTTTACCAGTGTTGCTTAACAATGGCTGTTCCATCAATACTTCTGTTTCAGTGGTCAAGCCAGAGCCTCTCTCTTTGGAATTATTCGTGGTCAGCTCTGATGTTTACATAGTGAATGGTTAAAAGCTCATCAATTGATGAGATGTTCTCCACCCTGAAGAATATCTACTGCTTTAAAAAAGAGCTGATAAAAATCTCCTTGTGCTTTTATGATGGACCAAGAGGTGAAAGGAAGATATGTTTCTGTTGTGGCTATAGAATTGAAGACAGACTCAGAAAATAGTTTCCACAATGCAGTGTGTATGGAAAGGTGCAAGTGGCACTGCATCTGCTGGAAAAAGAGAAGTAGCATATATATTATAAGGACTCAAGGAAAATGTGAGAACACTTATTAACTAGGTATGAGGGTCCTCGAGGAATTTGGGTGATGGGAGAATCCTGCCTTTCCTAGATTAATTAAGGGCATGAGGAGTGAGTGGAGCCCAGCTATGCTTTCTTGTACTACAGTCTCCTGGGTACCTGTGATCACTCAGATGTTCAGTATCAAGATCTTCTTCTGAAGCAGTAGAACCATGAGAGATTGTTTTATCATAGAAGATTGCATGGGAGAACAGCAGATTCAAAGGAAGAGGGAAATGAATGGGAACAAGATGAATGATGGGAAAGACACATAGATTAAATACAAAGAAAGTAAAAAAGAGTTGTGGTGGTCATAGCATTTCTTCACAGCAATAGAAATCCTATCTAAGACAACAGGGTTGCTTCTGTATATGAAAATAAACATAATTTTAATTTAATTTTGAGTACCCTCATTTCAGACTATATTTTCCAGATCTATACATTTTCCTACAATTTCCCCAATTTCATATTTCTTTATATTTTAATAAAACCCCATAATTTCATTACCCACTCATGTTTACGGACATCCATCCTGGTTCCGTATATTAGTTTTTGTGACTAGGCCAGCAATAAGCATAGATGTACAAGTGTCTCAGTGTAGGATGAATAGTTGTTTCATTACTTGTCATGAATTTGTAACTGTGTTATATGGAAACCATTTTTAATATTTTGAGAAAGGTCTGCATTTATTTTCATAATATACTGTACTAGTTGTTTGCCCAACTTCAGTGAATAAGGGTAAGTGTTCTGTTTTCCTTAATCTCCATCAACAGAATTCTTGATTGTAGGTATTTTAATTTGCATTTCTTTGATGACAATGAAGGAGGAATGAACAGGGCTCTAAGAGGAAAGTTCATAATACTAAATTTTACATTTAAAAAATTGGAGCTCTCTCATACTAGTAGCTTAATATCACACCTGAAAACTCTTGAAGAAAAGGAAGTCAAACTCTAAAAAGGTACATAGCAATAAATATTCATACCCAGCATTGAAATCAATAAAATAGAAACAAAAATAGAAAGACTCCATTAAAAAAGAATTAATTTCATGTGAAAACAATTAAGATTGAAAAACCCAAATTAACTAAAGAGCTGAGAAGAAATATTGAAATTAACAAAATTACAAATTAAAATGGTGATATAAGAAAAGGCAAAGGATGCTAAGGAGTTGCAGAGAAGGAGGAGTGATGAGCAAAGTGGAAAAACTCAGGATGGTGAAACCCACAGAAACAACTGATCTGAACAAGGAGGAGATCTTGGTCACTAGACTGATCACTGGGAAACCAGCATGGAACTGATCCAGAACCCATGCATGTGGGTGTCCGTGAGGAGGCATCAGAAATCTATGGGGCTTCTTGTACTAGATCAGTACTTATCGTTAGCATAGGAATGGAATTGTGAGCCCATTTCACATAGAGAAATACTCCCTCAGCCTAGACACACCAGGGAGGGCCTAGGCCCTATCCCAAAGCATATGACAGATTCTGAAGACCCCCATGGAGGGCCTCACTCTTCCTAGGGAGCAGAAATGGTATGGGATAGGTAGGATGTTAGTGGGGGCAGGGCAGGAGGAGGGAGAGGGAACTAAGATTGACATGTAAAACAATCTTGTTTCTAATTTAAATAAAAAATGGAGGAACAAAATAAAGTAACTCAAAGCATCATTCCAAGTTTCACATTATTTCAAATTTTTGTTTGACACCTTTCCAGTGTTCAACAATTTAGCAGCAAATTACCACTAAAGCAATATTTTAATATTCTATATTTAAAATTGCCTTTTGCCACTTGGAAAGAGGCTGATTGTTACTGCATGGTTTAATACTGTATGTCTAGATTTAGGAGGAATTTATTGAGTTTAAATTCAGCCATGCTTTGAAAGTATAAAATGTCCTTCTTCCAGAAATGTCCATTGGGTCATTTTCTTTTCCATCTAATTGGTTACCCTTGATAGTCTTACCATTTAGTGTTCATTATATACTTTTTGTAAACAATATATAATCTTGTGGGATCCATAAGATGCTGTATGCTTGGATGACATATTTGGTTTATATAGTTTAAATATTAATTCATGTTTTCTAGTATTCCATAGTAAGAGGGCTTTTTTACTGTGGCACAATATTAGAAGGACAACTGGGCCCTAATTCCAACTCATCCATCTCCTCAGAGACATCTATTACTCAGAACTCCAACAGATTCCATAGGCCCAGAGAGAGTCAATACATGTTGGGATAACAGAAGCCATAGGCCCAAATAGAGTCAGCAGAATAGCCACAAGAGCTCTACTAGAGACCAAGAAATTTCTACATTCTCCAGAGGAAGATTCAGGCTTTACTGGAAGCCAAATCAGATGAACGGACCAAAGACCCCCAAAATCCCTAGCTGAGATACACTACTGAAATTAAATACTCATCAGTAATCAGAACCTATTCTCACTCATGTAAGAAAATCATAAGGGATACAGAAAACAAAAACAAAAAAAAACATCTAACAACGACAAACACAGGAGTCAAAACGTAGAGCTACAATCACCCCAAATCCAGAAAGTGTAAGAATACAATCAGTAACAGAAAGGGCAATATATCACATCTAGAACCCAGCTATCTTATGCTACAAAACTTAAACTTTCCAATACCACTAAACCAATAGAAAATGACCTTAAAAATCACAAAATGAAGATGAACTTAAAGAGGGAATGAATAAATAATCAGAGAAAATCAATATATCTCTTAAAGAACAAACAGATTGAGGAGACCAATAAATATATTCAAGACCCCAAAATGGGAATAGAATTGTTTTCAACCTTATAAGGACAACACCCCCAGGGTAATACAAGTCATAACATAGACCACTCAGATAAGCTGAAATGAGTTTTTAGAAAACATGACCAAGCAAGATGTTTGAATCTTATTACATTAAAAATTTATCCATGTAAAATATCTGAAGAAAAATGAGTCCATAAATTTTAAAGTATCAGGGAAGTGAATATGGGAAGATTTGGAGGAAAGGGAGAAATCTTGTAATTAAAATAGAATTTCAGAAAATAAAGAAAAAGTTAACAAAAATAAAGTATACAAAACAGATTATTTGTTAAAATTAGTCAAAATTTACCAGCTACCTCTAATTAAGAAGCTACTTATTACATACAAACTGATAATTTTCCTTGTGGAAATTTGTGAACTGCAATAAATTTTCATATAAAGGAAAAGGAAGATAATTTAGGATCTCTACAACATTAATGACATTCTTTACTTTTCACTTCATATCTTAGTGAGGACCCTGTAATTACAAATAAAGCTATTTATTTTTAAATTCCTAATATGACTAGCACATCTGGAACCAAATTCTGAGGTAGAAAGTATTGCTTTAAATATGGAATTCAAATTATGTTTTAATATCCATGAGAATATACATAAATCTATATGGATTGGAAGATGTGAGGACTAGAAAACAAAAAGACAAAGGTTGTAGGGAGCAAATTGAATCAAGACACCATCCTTTGATATCCTGAACATGTCTGATAACAACAGCTTTGGAACTCCACTTTAGAATAAATATACTCTGATAAGTATCAGATCACCCTGAGTCTGGACACACCTCAGTCTTGGCACCACATAAGCACTATGCCCTGTGCTTAAGGTGAGAGTGGGAACTGCTCAGGACCAAGTCCCCACATCCACACCTTGAAAATTCTTGCATCTGCGTCAGCAGTATGGACCACCCCAAGATAGGCCACAACTCAGTCTTGGCAACACTCTGCCATCTGCTCTCCACCTTCCATTGAGTCTTGATCTCCTATGCCCTCCTCTTGAGTGAGGAGAACACTATGAGGACCTAGATTATCCAGAGTTACCTACATTGAAGTCTTGATCCACCTACAACCACCAGGAGACTGGAGGAGAGAGAGAGAGACCCAAACTGCACCCACTGCAAAAAGGGTAAGGAAAACTACAGTGTAAGAAAACACTCAACAACAGAAAGAACAATGTTAAACTACAAGAAACTAGGGACTCTACACCGGCAATACCTGACATTCCTAAAACAGATGAAGCAGAAAAGAAGGACCTAAAAAATATTATGGAGATGATAGAAAACCACAAAGAAGAAATGAGAAAATCACTTAAAGTAGTGGAAGAAATGATAAAACCAAAAATTTAAGTAATAAACAAACCTCTTAAT
>NW_023277141.1:2470881-2474610 GCF_003668045.3 Cricetulus griseus | reverse complement strand
GACACGGGGGTCCCAACAGGGGAGGGAAGAAACTCCCAATGTTGTAAATCTGACACCCACAGGTGATTCAGCAAATGTGGTCTTGGACCTGTTCATGGGGAAACACAATGCATATTGGGGTGTTTCAGCATTCGGTCAGCTCCCAAAAATACCTCTGTGATGTCCCGATCAACCAAGCCTGGGTATGAAGAAAATTCACAGAGAGAGCCTCCATGGCTTTCACAACTCCAGAGTTGGTAATTTGTTTACATGGAAGGGTAAGTTCGCTATGGAGACAGAACCCTGATCAATGGAACAGGAATCTTAGAATGTCCCTGAACTTTAGATTTTCTGACATGGTTGGAGAGGGTGAGTGGGGGAGACAGGAGAAGATATGAAGAGGTTCATAGGAAGATACCAGAGAGAAGATAGCAGCGAGGACTTGAAATGTGACAGAAAGAATAATTCATTAGTTGTGGGTAGGGATCTGTCTTTCAAAGGGTCCTATAACCCTGCCTGCAGACTTAGTACCCATGGAAACCTAGACTGAACAGAGTACTGGCTGAATGAGTACACTCTTCCGTGTTTCTTGGGCAGACAGATGCAAAGACATTCATTCCCACCTTCATTTATTATGGAAATATGGGGTCTTAAACTTGGAAAAATTGGCAATAATGATGTCGATTTCTCAAGACTGCTTCTTTTTGAGGAAAGGGCATTGACCAACTTTGGGAGCCAGAAAATAGTGGGGTACTACCACTTCCTGTAATCCCTGGTTGCTCCAAGAATATCCAGAACTTATGGCAGTGTCTTGGGATGTAAGCAGTGTAGGAGATGAGGTTAAATTAAAAAAACAAATTATTTCTTATGTCCTGGTGACAGAGGGTTGCATGTTCAGATGAGTGACTGTTTTCCCAGGGAAATACCAGACAAGGAAGAGAAGAATCTGGAAACATTGAGATGCTGAATACTATTTATCTGGCTTGAATCTTTGGATCTTTTTGCATGGGTCACATTCGGCTCACTAGAACTTGCATGAAAACATTGTTTTTGCCAAAAACATGTATTGGGGACACATCAGCTGCATTTTTTGATACAGGCAACTTGACTGAATGCATTCACATGTTTGAAATAGAAGGGTATCTAGAGGACAATAAAAAGCACCTTAATTTTCCCATTTTAGAGTGGTTTAGCATGTTCTTCAATACTCTAACAGAGAAAGAGAAACACACACAGCAAGGAAGACACATGCAAACAGACAGACAAAAGGAACAGATTTGGTAGAGAACAGTCCTGAGCAAGTCCAGAATTGCTTCTATTCATCCAGGTTGCAGAGGAAAAGACAGAAGACCACAAAAAGGGTGAGAGACTGGGACAGAGATAGAGATAGAGACACAGAGAGAGAGACAGAGATAGAGACAGAGAGAGAGACAGAGACAGACACAGAGATTCAGAGTGACAATAATAGGGCCTAAGTGGGTTGGGATCTGACTTTAACATGGTCCTTTAAAGGTGCTTGCAGATTTAGTATCCATGGAAGCTTGGAGTGACAGACAAGTGCCTGAGTGAGTGCATCAAGCCTGGTGCCATGGACAAGCCAGCCTGATGCCTGCACCTTTCATTCCTACTTTCCCTGAATACTGAATGTTCGTGTTTTAGAAATGGCAATTTAGGGAATATGGATATCGAGTTCTCAAGACTGCATCCTGCTGAAGTAGGGCATTGAAAATCATTGCGAACCTGAGAATGTTGCGGAAGCACCAAATCCTGGAATATCTCTTTGTTCCTTTCTTGGTCAGTCCAGGTAGCACTCACTCAGTTCTCCTAGAACTCAGCTGATGTCAGCAGTGGAGGAGATGAAATTAAGTTTAGAAACAAAAGTGATTCTGAAGTCATGGTATGAGAGCAGTGACTGGAGCAATGATGGGGTGATTTGCAAAAGAGAGATGCCAGATGATGAAGAAAGGAATCTATCTTCATAGAAAGGCTGAATATTATTTTTCTGGAGTGCGTCTTTGGACCTGTTTGCATGGGTCCCATTCAGCACCCTGGACCTTAATTTTGCATTGTAGAGAATTTAGCATGCTCTTCAGTACTCAAATAGAGAGACAGATACACACACACACACACACACACACACACACACACACACACACACACAAACACACACACACACAAACACACAAACAAACTCACACACACACAGAGACAGAGAGAGAGAAAGTGAGAGAGAGTGAGAGGAACACATACTCACATACAGAGAAAACGCTCAGTTTAGGTGGAGACTGTGTTTAGGAGTCCAGAACAATTACAGCTTCAGTGTGCTGAGGCAAAAACAGAGGACTAGACAGAAGAGAGACAGACACTTTGGCTTAGGGTAGCAGGCAAACACATTGCAAAGCAGTTAGAATTATAGACTCCCACCAGGGTGTAGAGACATATATAGAAAGTCACAGACAGTGAGACACAGAGATAGACAGAGTCAGAAACAGAGACAGAGACAGAGATACTGAGTGCTATAGAGAGAGTTAGACAATGAAATGACAGACACACAGACAGTGCATGGCTTAATGTAGGCTTAGATAAGTGCATTATACATCAAGAGGCTGGCTACCATCATACTCAAGGAAGAAGCTGTCCCTGCCTAATAAACTCAGTCCTGCTGCTGACATCATGTCTTGCACCCAAGTAGATGCAGTCACAGGATCTTTCAATCTAATCTAAGAAATGGAATTTAAACCTTCATGAAGAAGCTAACCATGAAAAACTCACCTTTTTCACATTAATGTGATTCCTTTCATTCTTTTAGTGCATTTATGTACTTCTTAGGGTAATTGATATTGCTCCACAAAATGGAATTGAGCTGTTTTTCCACGGTAACAGTAGAAGCTGGATTGCCTTAAACATAAGTTGCAATTCTAATGGGGGTGGCTGAAGGAGGCTCGGTACCCAACATCTCAGAAAACATTGTCAGCCTTAACTCATCGACAATTGTGGAACAAAAAATGCCCAAACAGTTGAGATGACACGGTAGTCCCAACAGGCGAGGGAAGAAACTCCCAATGTCATAAGCCTGATACCACAGGTGATTCAGGGAATGTGGTGGTAGACCTCTTCCTTGGGAAACACACTGCATCTTGGGGTATTTCAGCATTTGGTCAGCTCCCGAAAATACCTCTGCAATGTCCAGATCAACCGAGATTGTATTTGAAGTGAGTTCACAGAGAGAGAGAGCCACCATGGCTTTCACAACTCCAGATTTGGTCATTTGTTTACATGGAAGGGGAATCTCGCTATGAAGATGGAACCGTGAGCAATGGAACAGGAATCTTAGAATGTCCCTGAATTTTAGATTTACTGACATGTTGGAACAAAGTGAGTGGGGGAGACAGGAGAAGAGATGAAGAGGTTCAGAGAAAGACACCCGAGAGAAGATAGCAGAGAGGACTTGGAAGGTAATGTAGAGAATAATACATTAGTTGTGGTTAGGGATCTGTCTTTTGAAGGGTCCTATAATCCTCCCTGCAGACTTGGTTCCCATGGAACCCTGGACTGAACAGAGTACTGGCTGAGTGAGTGCACCCTTCCGGGTTTCATGGGCAGGACAGATGCCAAGAACTTCTTTACCAATTACATTGTTCATGGAAATTTGGGTTCTTAAACATGTCAACATTGGGAATGACGATGTCGATTCTCAAGAATGTTTCTTTTTGAAGAAAGTGCATTGGCCAACGTTGGGGACTTTGAGAA